>NC_092640.1:7570551-7858880 GCF_039555335.1 Amphiura filiformis | reverse complement strand
TCATTGAAGAGAAAATGAATATCGTGCTGCTACTTCATAATGTATTTTGATGCATGATAATATAAAACCAATGATGTAATAATGAAATATTTGATCGGGTAAAATAGGTCGCTGTTACTAAGGCGGTGTGATCTTCGGTCGAATTTACTGCTAATCTGTTACGTATGCTTTTAGTGAATTAATGTCAAAAGTATGGTGATAAATTTTGAATATTCCTTCTGTATAAAACTTGCAGTAATGGAATTTAACACATTGTAGTAAAGAAAAATAATTAGGTTTTGTCAGAATTGGTAACGTAAGATGAACTTTTAGATTCTTTGAAATATTTTTTCCAGTAACGTGATACCAGATTTCACTTTCATGCACTGATGAGTGCAATATTAAGTTAAACTGTTTTTCACGGTCATAGGAGCAATAAGATAAAATGTTTTAGATTAACATGAATAGATATAATACCATTCAGTACCCATCAATTAATTTAAGCGCTTTGATATTTAAGACCATGTGTATTATCAATTCCAAATATATTTTCACCAAGATATGGATTCTCGGAATTCCTCCATTTATGTTCTCTCCCAAAATAAATTTGGATTTTGGGTCCTTAATCTCTACCGGTTGCCCCTTCAAATGTTACCGAAATTGTCCGATATGTTGCCACCACCAGATTTTTCTTTTCCCCAAAAATTCCTGGTGCCACCACGGATCCAATAATGAGAATTTGATTGTAACGCTTCATATTTGCTGAAAGTTTATTACTTTAGTTAAACAGTCACGCTGATTGGTTTATTGTTACTTTAGATATGCTTTTTTGTAGTAACAAAATTATATGTTAATATTTCTTAACAAAATTTCAAGGTTATTAATAAAACAATAAAATTGAATCCCGGAATTGAATACGTCTTACAAAATCCACAAGGTCGGTCGTCACACCTGAAGCTCCACCTGAATTCTCGCCTATAAAGGCTCTTATATTACGCAGAGTACGTGCAAGATGAATACTAAATCAACTTATTCCGTCAAGTGTATGCAAAATCTTGGCTCAGCCACTCTAATGGAATTTTATGAAAATCAACAAAATGTTATTAGCCAAACAAGTGCCTAACTATATAAAAACGTAATTGTTGCTATAAGAATTCGATTGCTAGTAGCTGCAGCACGGTTAAAGTACGTAAATCAGTTGTAGTGTAAACACTCGAATGACATTGATACACGTCCCTTGAGAGTGTATTATGTTATTACAGTAATAGACAAGTTGTACCATGATGGTATGGTTAAATGAATATCAACTTTCGTGAAACACGCAAGACGTTTAGTTGGACCAAAACTAGAATCAAGCAGGAAAGATAAAATTTTCACTGCCAATGAATTAAAAATTATTACAGCATTAAACAAGAATTTATTGGAATCGCCACTCCTTGAAAGAATTAAAGGGATGGGGTATGGACGTTTGGACAGTATTTTTTTTGAGGGCCATGAGAGCACATCAGACATATGGAATTGCATTCTGAATAAGAAGAATGTCCTTCAGATATCAAATGAAATATCTTTCAAAATATCAAGAGCTATCTTAAGAGCTACTGAACCAATACTAGGCTTGTTTGTACTCATTTTAATGAATTTGTCATGCTGATTCCAATGATCATGAAAATGTACATTTATGAAATTTTGAATTTTTGAATGTTTTTTTTTTTGTTTTTTTTTAACTTTTCGTTTCCAGGCGACACCCGCGTGAATAGAGTTAAGTACTCTACGTATTGTGATAGTCTCGATTCCAATGGCATAATTCAGTGACGTCCATTAAACAATCGTATACCGTAAAAATGTTGACCCCCAGTTGTTTGGTATGAGGTTTTTAAACATACCCAATTCAAACGTAATTCTTTGAATGTACACACAAGTTAACGAATTGTATCCTAAAATATATCACTAAAGTGATTTGGGTTAGTTTCGATACATCTTTAATTACATTGGACGTATAGTATGCATGTGAAGTGTTGTGCGCCCGTAACTCAATTAGGCGATTAACCAATCACGTACCAGTAGTTAAACACAGCTTGTATGAAATCATAACCTTTGACCTAAATCAGCACTCGATATAAACACGATATTAGAAACATATTACCGAGTCATTTGACCGTCATTATATCTGGCGTTTCATCTTATTATGAGGTCCCTAACGATCTTTCAGCATGTTTTACAATAAACATGCTGTATCGTTGGCAAGTCAACTTCTGGATTGGTTACATAATTCAGGAAGGCTAATGATCAATTCAAATTGAATTAGATTTGGAATGAAAATAGTTTGGATAAACAGGTTAATAAGTATACGGAATAAGAACGTACAGCCTGTCCCAAGTCTCCGAAGTACATTAATAATTTGTAAATCATAATAGTCTATAAACATGAAGCTTAAGGAAACATATGAAAATCAATTCAAATTTACAGAAACGCCTTTTTATTATCGAAAAGACACTGTGGAGATCCAATGCTTCTTTGAATGTTGAATGTACGAATTGTATTCAAATTGACTGTGTGTTGCAAAGCTAGCAGTACTTCCAAAAACTCGATGTTTTACTATTGAATTACGTAAAGGCGCCATCCTTGGCTCTTTCCTTTGCTCTTTCTTTGCACTTTCCTGACATTAAATCTAGTAGCTGTGATCATGATAACAATATTAAATTTATATAACCATTGATGCCAAACAACTCCACACTGGATCCTTTATCACGAAACTCGAGGTGGGCGGTTAAAAGGGTATCTCATCATTATGCTCCTGATCAAAAATGCTTACAAATGCTTTAATGAGTAAGTGTTTAAATGGCGTAGCTGAGAGTGGTTAATTTCTTGATGTCACTATTCGCAATATCTTAATACCGTGTACTTTTTGGTTTTGATGCTTCGTCGCTACAAACACAACAAAACACGTTTTATTGTCGTGTCATTATAAAGGGTATAAAACGTTTTGTAAAATTTTGATGCAAATCATTCTAACATGTAATCTAAGAGTTAACAAAATATTTTCAAAATGTTTGCCGAAAATATTTTACAAAAACATTTTGCAATAACTTTTTCAAATGATGTTATAGTGTTTTCATATAAAACGTTTCAACAACGTTTTTATGACGTATTTATGATCTCTATTTTGATATATATTTCAAGTGGATACTTTCATGGTTTAGCTGCTGTTTTGTATTTAATATTTCACAGACAAAGTGATGTTATAAAAACTTGTCACATCTGCCTTACATATCAGCAAACATATTGACATTCTCCGTACCCGTCAAATATCATACCGTCAAAATTTGCAGTTCGGAAACATACACGCTATCATTTCCTTCACTAAACACTCCTAGTGTATGTTATTGTGGTTTAAGACTAATTTTGAAACTAGAAATAGGCCTGAGGCCAGTTTGTATGAAGACAGTCAATGTGATCTCTCAAGCAATGTAACGAACGATATGTACTAATATTATGTGCTCTCTTGCCTGTCAAAATTAATACCTTACGCTCTACTATCATAGATTCACATTGCAACATTGTATTGTGCCAAATCGGACGAAAATTTAGATTAATTGCAAAATTAAATGCCCTACTTGTTGAATGACTAAATTAATACTAAAGTTGTATCATTTAAGTTCATTTATGTGTGAATTTCAAAAATGATTGTGAACGTTAGTCTTGTTTTCCCCTTAGTCCTTCTATATTTTAGATGTAACGCAAGATACAAAAAAGACAACAATTCCAAGATTCACAAATGTTTCTAATAACACAAACATTTGACATATTTATGTAACTTTTTACATTTATGATTTCTAGGTATTTTGTTTTGTATTATATTTTGTTTTTAACAATATGGAAAGTGAAAACAGCCTACTGATATCAGCGCGCACATGGTTGAAGCTCCGATGTAATTTCCCCGGACATTGAATATAATGATACTAGAGAGTGCTCATGAGACCGTACTTCATGATGAGACAGAGTCATTGATAAAGTTTGTGCAGTCGCCGATGTCACGAGTACAACTTATAAAGCAAGTTTATCACATACGTTGCATCTGCCTCGGTTGTTATTTATATTCTTTGTGTCATCTACAAGAATTGAGCTTTACCCGTTGTTGATTAGTAGAGACTGACATTGAAGTGAGTTTTGAATCACATACATTACACATATTCTTTTTTACTATTTTGGTAATCAGAGTTTGTTTTGAAATACTGGACGATCTAATAATTTAATCTAATTAAGAGCAATTAAGATGATAAGCTAATTTAATCCATTTGTCTTTTTTGTATGCCACAATGGGCTATTTCAGAAATTAATGGCACCCCTTAAAGTAGACATGTAAGTTTGTACCATACATTTTTGGGTATTCCCAAACTGGAATTTTCAGAGCAAAAAAAAATTGGAATCCCATGTGTTCTTTAGGGGGCGCCTTTAATTACAAGATTAGTCCAATGTAGAAGGGAGGAATGACACAACTGCAAAGTATCAGGAACCAAATGGCACATTTAAGTCGTGGCCAGGGGAGGTGAAATACGAAGTAATGTTGCATGAATTATGCTGGACCTTCAATGACTCGGCCTCAGCCTTATACGTATAGTTTAAGTCAGAAAAATGCAACACATTGCCACAGTTTCAGTATGTTTTTATGTTGTATTGTATACTTGGTAGGCAAATAGTCGTACCTTTCAACCGCACAGACCCCTTCATCATATATCGAATGACAACAAGATCTCATTATACGCCATATAGTATTAATCATAACCGATTGGTGCTGTGAGAAGATCTCAACATAGAGACGAATGAAAACCCTTGAGTTGAGTATTGTTTACATCAGCCTCGTCCCCATCACATCACTTCCTTAATTTAATGCTATCAATATAGACTGATACGTAGCATAGACAAGGAAAATTACCGGCAGCAGTGGCCAACATTTTTTGTACAGTAGTATTTTATCCAAATTATTCAAAGGGGGAAATTCATTCTTTTAATACAGTATGATACAAATTGATAGAACACACTGTACTCAGTAATCAGTATGCAAATTTGGGATGTGAGTCTTAAATAACTACAATATCAACCTCGTATATCCACAAGACAATTGAATAGCAAAACGTAGCAGTCAACGTTTGATTTATTTCTGCATATTTAACTTTTATGATGTCCAAAGCAACCTTGTTAAAGAAATAAAATGAACGATTTCAATCACAAAATGGATCGCGAGTGTTATTGCTGTCGCTGCGACTTTGGCATAGGGCGTGAGTAGCAGATTGGTAAAGAGATATGCCTCTGGTGTACATCAACAGTGGTTTGTACTCAAGTGCGAATTCGGGACACCTGTATATCCTGTCACATCCTTACCAAAATCAAATTAACCTTGTAGAAAGCTTAAGGGTAAGCCGCCCTTGGTCAATGCAATGCAAGGCCAAATATATCGAGGGCCGTTAAGTTACACGAACTGCGCAGCCAAACCTTCGGTGCATTTTAGAGCGTTTTTAAGCTTATGTATTTTTTGCACATCAAATAAACATTGCAGGCATATTTGGCCAATTTACCATATATATATACTAGTTATGAAAATGTCAAAATATAAAAATCATTAAAATGCCGATACCGGTCGTATTGTTACCCATTAGTCGATTCTCGGATAGATGTGACAGAACTTTGGACAATCCAGCTGCACACTGCAGGCATGGACGCAATCTGTGGTGTTGGGCATTTTATGAACATATGTCATCATGAATAAATAAAATGCATATAGCCTATATGATAGATGCAGAATTTCAGGTCCAGGTGTTCTACACTTTACTATTTGAAGCCTTCAACAGATGGATACTAATTCTCTGACACTTGTATCATGCCCTTAGCCATGCCAAATAAAGCATAGACTACAATTTCATTCTGTCAATTATATCCTGATGTTGCTAAGTGATAGCCAACCTTTGTGTACACCGGTATTACCATTCACTGTTATTTGTAGTGATCTTTGTCAACCAAAGATTGATACACATTAAATCAATTGGGACGCTGTAATGTAATCGCCCTTTTGCCCACCACTTTGACCACTACCCACAGGTCAGTGTTAATCACATCTGTGTCTACAAAGTTAATTCTTACGTCGTGTAATTGGATACACTATATATATTTCATTAGGTTTTAGAGAGGCAAGAAATAAAGAAATAAAAGACTGGGTGTTTCTACATCTAATCGCGCCCACCACAACAATTTATTTTGAGTTGAGTTGAGCCGAACAGGACAAATAAATGATATTAAGTTGTTTGTTGTTGTTTTTACCAACGCTCTGCAGGGTCTATTGTTCTATTGTTTCCGATTAGAGCGCTGACATATTGGAAAATGTTGCCAATCAATATTCATGAGAGTCTACATTCAACGTCCATTTTTCGAAATTGGGTGACTTGTGTTTGTTTTAATTACGTAACGAATAAAGGCATTGACATCATCGAATGGCTGCCCAGTGCTGTTATGTGTTTATTATAGGCCTAATAATTATTATTAAATGTATTCATCATTCCTTTCTTTTCCCTTCTCTGTACTTATTCTTTCCTAGGCCTACATTTTATCACTCCCTCGCTCTCCTTGTCCCCTCTCACCTTCCCTCTCTCATTCCCATCATTTTCCTTATATTTCTATTTATCTATAATACTTGTCTTTATTATATCTTTTCATTTCTCCCTTCCTCCAGCCCTCTCTCATTCTCCATATCCCCTCCTCCCCTCTTCCTCCCCTCTTCATCCCTCCTCCCCTCCCAAGACTTCTCACAGGGGTGAATCTGCCCCTTCCCAACTCCCCTCCCATCTTTGGGTACGCCACTATTTCTATACCAATCTCAAAAAAAAAAAAAAAAATTAATAGGCCTATACTTATATTTACATGTATACGTAGAGCGATTACCATTATAGTGGAATAGATATGTGGAAATGGCAGCCTTCATACATTCTAATGTGTAATCGATCAGCAAGAGCATTCAATTTATTTAAATGAAGCGCCTAAAGTCAGGTGGGTGGTAAAGATGATTGCATCAACAGCTAAAGCCTCCTTTATAGACTTCAGACCCACACAAGCACACATTTAGGATACGTGGGAACAATGGTACCACTTTACACATGACTGCCCTTACACATGACTGTATTGTGGTCACTTATTGATACTCGCCTGTTGTGTAGAGCGTTAATATGATGCCGGATCAGTGACCAATTTAATGGCGGAACCCCTTTGTTCGAAACAATGGTACCACTTTTATTAATAGCCTGTCGCAACTTCTAATCGGCTTCAAACGAACAAAGCATTATAAAATCTATTGCGACTCTATTTCTATTAAAAGCTCTTTGGTTTTTACTATCCTCTACCGTTGTGATAGACGACAAGTCCAATGTTGTATCGTAGTGGGGACCGACTGCGCCGGCATCCACTACTACGTTTATTCTCCAAGTATTGCCGTTGCCATAGAGAAATGCAAATATATTTAAACATATCTGATTTCAATATATTCAAGGTAATTAACTTTTCACTATTACCAGTTTGCAATAGGATCGTCATTTCCGATTCCTTGACCACAGCACAGTTCATAATCGTTGATCATTTACAATGGCAACATACTTTTCTATTTTCATCATTGGAGAGGCAAATTTGTAATATCCAGCCGGAAACATTCTCCTCAATGAAAATATTACATGAAATATTCAAAGGAAAATGTATCAATTCCGCTTCTAAAAGCAGGAAATACATTATATCATTATTGCATGAGCTTTGTCCATCCAATTCTCGAGTATTCATCACCCAACATGCAAAGAAATATTCAGAGCCTGTCTGTCTGTACATGGAGGATAAGGATTCGTAACCTGTGATTATCACCATACCGTGACATGCTCCTTTCACTGCAATGGAAATCATTACACTAAAGAAGGAAGAGATCTTGGGTGCTACAATATCATCGTATCGACTGTGCATATTTCTGTTGTGTGCACTCTAAGCAAATTTGGTTCTTAAATCTCTCCGCTATATGGAATTATCAATGCTTCTATTAAGGCCAAAAAGGTTCTTCAAAGAGATACAGAAACCTTTAAACGGTTTCTTTCAGTTTAAAGAGCTATGGTATCTTTTGGGTTCCATATAAAGGACAGAAAGGGTTCGTTAATCTGCTTAGGACTATTTATGGCGAGAGCGTACTGACTACCTTACTATCAGAAGTATATATAGTAAGAGCATTGATTAATTTTTGCCACATTCTTATATAAGTTCATTCAACCACGTACAAGAGTTTTTGGTTTTCCAGTACTCCTTTTTTCCAGACACGGCCTAGATAATTGAATAATCTTCCTACAACCCTCATTGCGGTTCCGTCTAGAGAAGCATTTTTACACAAATTTGCTAGCATCCAGCTTCCATAATTGCTTTTTTTTTTTACTTTTACAAAGTACTGCATAAAAAACTTTCTTCACGTTCATCACTAGTACCTTTGTTCACCTCGCCATGCTATTATTCTACGTGCAGCATTACCCAACATTCTACTTGAAGAAGTATATATATGTTAATCGAGCTGATTAAGCTCATTATCATCCAATGATTATAACAACAAGAAAACCAAAAAAAGAATTATTATTGCTTTCCACTTATTGATTTTATTCGGGAGTGGTAGAAAACGTTTTAAATTTATCGCGATATAGTACTCAAACTAATGTAGATGTTGTTTGTTTACTTGCTTATAGAATCTCTTCATTCTGAATCGCATTTACCTATTTGCTGTTGGTATTATCGTACTATAAAATTGTCGTATAATTACCGATATACATAAACAACAACAGCAACAACAACCCATGCTTATATATCACTTAAACCAAAATCTATAAATATCATAGGTATGCAATTAAAATGATTTACAGTCGAAGAGTTTTTAACATGTAATAGTAAACTGCCTTCCCAAATTCAGTGGCAGCAATGAGGGATGACCAAACTGAGTAGAAGGTGCAAACTGGTTACTCAAAACTGTGTAGAAGATCTAAGAATACTTGAATGCATATTGTATGAGTGCCACAGGGCCAGATGGGCCGAACACATGACACAGACTCTGGGTGCCCCAATGTTGGAAGAATAAAAGAAATAATAGTAAAAAGTGCGAAAGTGCATGGGCATGGAATGAGACACTGGGTAATCGTTGCACAATTTTGCCCATTCATAAACAACTAAAGTGTTGGGTTTTTGTTTGTGTTATTATCATTAAAGGCTGGTTTAAAACAAAATCAAAACAAGTAAGTCCAAAGTTGGACCAGATAAACACACCCAGCATTTTAACAGAGCATAATAACCTGACAGAGTGTTACGATAACGTCTTCAAAGTGCACCATTGTCGGATCTGACAAAGATTTACTATGTCTACTTTAGGTCTCAACAGCGTTGCAGTTGGAAGTATTGTAATGACCGTTTATGTAGAAAAGTCGGGATTGGGATTAAGGGTGATACGTCAGTAAATGAGATATGATACCCGTACTTTACTTAGCATTGGGTTGGATATTAATACTCCTCTTATTGTTCTTTAGCTTGTGGTTTTTATTTTATTTTTATTTATCACATCAATAATACATTTACTTATGCTGATCAATTGCCACGAAAAAGCTCGTTCCATTTTAATAATACGGGCATTTCTGGGTAGAAGTCTCATAGTACCACTAATTATTCGCTACCGGAGGGGATGCTTAAAAAATCAGGTTCTGCTCTAAAGTGTTTTTCGTTGTTGTTAAATATAGTCATAAATCGGTTTCGTACGGTCACCTTTTAGCTTATGTACATAACAACTTTTTAGAATCCCGTTTATAAATTGCTCCTGTTAAAAGTATACAAGTAGTTTAATTACCAAACGGTTATGGAAACTTAAGGTTATTAATTATTTTAAACTGTTGTGATTTGGTAGTTCACAGCATCTTACGAATGGTAGTGAGCTTTGGCAAAAACTGCATTGCTCAATTCATAGCGAGCGTGTAGAAAAATTAAAATATCACAGATATACTTTTATAGGTGCTGCGGTTCTTGAGTTACGTTGTAAAGAGGTCTGAAACAACAACACTTTTGTAAAACGTACATAACTCATTAACAACAATAAATTAAGCAAGTTTGTAAAGTATACGATTTGTAGAATGAACTTTTGCAAAGCATCAAGGTGTTAATTTTCAATAAGATATTGATCTAGATAATGAAAATCGATTTTTAGGTTGCTTCGACCAAAAATACCTCGTCTACCCTTAATATATCTAAAATATATTTATTTTTGGATTCATTAAAAATGTCCTTTCCACCCAGAAGAACCACGATTTTGAACATTTTTATCCTACAATTATTTAGAAACCAAATGACGAGCTTTGGTACTTGGAATTAATCCCATCATTCCATTTGAAATGGATAACGGGTTGAAGTAGCAACAACTGTAGGTGGGGCGTCATTGTTGTGGTCGTATACCTTTTCTTTGGTCTACGAGCTTATCGTGAATATTTTGGACACAAAAGGTATCGTTGGGTCATTTGTTTTCCTAAATCACTTAAATCCAAACATCAATAAATATTGCTTGCTACCTACATTCCCTGCGCAATGTTATGTCCTTACATCCCGCAAGCGATCAAAGACGCCATATCCACCAGATGGGGCAAGTTAATTACATAATTACGTCATACAACGAAGAACAAGTATGCACAGCTTCCAATTGGAGCATGCGGAAATACTGAATGGTGCTCTACAACTCATTCTTCGGATTATATTAATGGTTTTTTTGTTAAAAGGAACCGACGGATGCGTATTTATTTCTAGTTGCGTAGTTAAAAAGCATTTACTGTTTTTATATGTGACAAAATGGGCTTAAATATATTAAAACCTCATAAAAAGTGTCTGAATACGTTTGTGAATGTCTAAAATAAATGTCCAACATTATGTTCATGTTTTGTCTTTATCATTTATTGTTACAATACATAGAGAAGTGATTCGACGTTTAAAAATGTCTTTATGTTCAATGAACTTCAGACACTGTTTGAATTGTATAATGACAAAAATGTCTTTTCATATCGCGAAACCAAACGTTTTTAAAAAGTTCTAGATCTGAATATAATACTATCAACATATTTTTTTCCAGGAACAGTTTTCTATTAAATATTTTGTAGCTTTTCAAATGAAGTTCCACAGTGTGTCGGCGACCAGCTGGCGGTGTTAGGTCGCTTATTGTTTTTGAAGTATTGCAAGGGTGAAATTAAAAAAAAACATAACACGAAGAAATGTGATGCTGCTTTAGAAAATAAGACATAATATTATTTGGTTTACATTCTTTCCCATGTACACAAAATGTAAATTACAGAAGTGTGTTTTATAACAAAAACAACTTCATTAATGTAAGATTTGATTTAAATAAAATACGTGTTATCAGAAACAAAATGAGAATGATATGTAATATCAGTTGATATGATTTGGTTAAGTTATATTTTCATATAAAAAAAAACATTGATTTGCATAAACGAGATTGCTAGTCATATGATATCAAATTATTTAATGCATTTTTTATGATAATTGTAAATTGTATCACTTGGAAAATCTGAAATGGATATAAAAGGAAAAGCACAAATGCAAATTCCAAAAAACATGCTATATAAATGATTTTGCCTAGATAAATTGACTAACAATTGTCGAATGGGATTTGCGTCTGTTCAAGGTAGTGCAGCTTTAATCATTTGCTTCGGGTCACGATTATCGTGGTTGTTCACAAACGGTGTATGGTTTTTACAACTTTTAAATGCGAAATGGCTCATGTGCAGATTGCAATAATTGCTATGCAATTGTCGTGTAATATTCATTGGATCTTTTAACTGATCGTAAATTGCTCGATTTACAGTTCAAAACCAATTGTCATATCATGATTGCATGTATTCGTATAAAACAAGAATTCATTCGAACGTAATATATATCGATTTATATCTTTTTCTCTTCTCCAGCGTACCTCAGTGGCTCAATTGGCTAAATCAGTCGTGCTAGTATTACGAAGGTCGCCTGTTCGATTCCGGTCAGATACACTGGTGTTTTTATTTTCAACGTTTATGTGCGCTGGCTGCGCTGGAGAAAGGTTACAAATTTGTTCAAGAATTTTTGAAACTTTTATCATTATCACAAGGCATTCACACTTCACCATTCTTTGAAATAAATGAAAAGTTGATAAAAAAGGGTTAATTGGCTATCTTAAAGGGGTACACTCATTATACAAGTCAGTAAAGGTTTTGTACATTATAAGGGTCATTTATTCTAATTTTAAGTACTTTTACTTATACTTAAAAATTGCCACGAGAAGAATCCGTCCATTTACTGGCATTCCTGGGCAGACAGTACTTATCGCTAATAGTACCACTAATTGTTCGTTATTTACCGGAGGGGACGCTTTGAAAAATCAAGTTCTGCTCTAAAATGTCTGCTTGTTGTTAGATATACAATCTGTAGTAATCATATACCGTTTTCGTAAGGTCACTGTTTAGGTTATTATTTTACATACACGATCTTTGGAATTGCTTATAAATAGCTCGTTTTTAAAGTTTATTAGCAGTTTAATAAATGTTTGGGATATTTAAACTATATAATTGATTTCTGGATTCGTTCCACCCTAAAAACAAAATGTTTAAGCATTGTTATCAATATATATTTAGAAGAAAAAAAGTACCAGTTGGAACAAAAGTAGGTGTGGCAGCATAGTGGTTGCGTTGGTTTTTTTCACTTTGGTCTTCGAGCTTATCGTGGACATTTTGTTCAATTAAGATACCCCCTTGGGTCATCGTATTACTAAACCACTCAAAAATCATTACATTAATTAATTAACTGCTTTGTTTCCTGCGCAATATTACGTCGTTATATCCCGCAAGCAATCGACGACGCGATTTCTACCAGACGAGGCAGGTTATTTGCATATTACGTCATACTACGACGAACAAGTATGCACAGCTTCCGTTGTGATCGTGCGGAAGTACTGAATGGTACTCTACCGCTTGTTTTTCGGATAAATGGGTTTTGCTAAAAGGAACCAACGGATGTGTATTTCTTTCTGGTAGAGTTGTTAAAAGCATTTACTATTTTTATATGTTGCAAAATGGCCTTAAAACATCTTTCTAACATACTGAATGTGTCTGAATTCATTTTACGAATGTCTGCAAGACAGATAAAACTGACTTAAAGCCATAATATACGATTTCGTCCAAATTGGAATGTTGTTATTCTTTGCCAATTAATATGAAATAATATTAGTAACAGGAAGTACTATAGTTTATGAGTAAATAAGTAGCTCAATAAAGTAAACATTAGGAAAAAGGTAACAGTATGTTAATCAGGTCAATTAATATTAATTCTTTTAGCTAATTCATAACTAGTATAATTTTAAAGTAATAATATTAATTAAAAAATAATGCAATTGCAAGAAACCCAATAATGCACTACTAAAAGTTGTAAAGCGCCTGATTAAGTGCGCACTTAGCTCGGCCCACCTTTGTGGTCCAACAACTGCTCTATCTTATTATTGTTGACGTTGAAATTAAATATGCTATACCACGTTAGTTCCTAGAAAGTAAAACACCTTTCTTATTGTCATGTTTAAAGATCAATTCAGTTTTCAGCAAAAGGTTTGGCCAAGTAGACAAAGCGCATAATAATTGATTGTTTGGTTTTTTACCTTAACCATCTGAGATCCTTCTAATCATATTATGGCTACACAGAACACACTTACGGTTGCATTAAGTAAGACTAGACTTAAATAGTTCAAAAGAGTACAGGTAATTGTTTTTCCATTAACTAGATTAACGTCGTTTTTGGTTGATTACTGTATGTACGTGTCCCTAATAAGCGAAGCTACAACTTGTAGACCAGGATTGATAACAGATTCCAATACATTTTATGAGTTTTGGGAAAGGTTAGAGGAACAAATTTGTCATCGTTTTTTTTTTTTCTTCTTTGGGGTTTAAAAAAAATACTGCGTAAAGTATGGAATTAATGAGCCCCTCGGACTTATAGAAGATAACAACCTGGACCGTATTCACCTGTAGTAAATCAAAGGACGATAGGTGGAGCACCAGCAATCTTTGATCGTATTTTCTACGAGAACGCTCAAGAATTAGTACTGTGTCAGCTAATGCAGAACACGAAAATCCATGATCCTAGGCTTCGATGGTCCGAAACATCGAACGATTTTGAAATTAAGCATTGTCAGTCATTACAGATTTATGGTACCATATACAGCCCGCCTTCGAATATTAATTCTTTTAGTTAATTCATGTACGTGTCCCTAATAAGCGAAGCTACAACTTGTAGACCAGGGTTGATAACAGATTCCAATACATTTTATGAGTTTTGGTAAAGGTTAGAGGAACACATTTGTCATCGTTTTTTTTTTCTTCTTTGGGGTGTTAAAGAAATACTGCGTAAAGTATGGAATTATTGAGCCCCTCGGACTTATAGAAAATAACAACCTGGACCGTATTCACCTGCAGTAAATCAAAGGACGATAGGTGGAGCACCAGCAATCTTTGATCGTATTTTCTACGAGAACGCTCAAGAATTAGTACTGTGTCAGCTAATGCAGAACACGAAAATCCATGATCCTAGGCTTCGATGGTCCGAAACATCCAACGATTTTGAAATTAAGCATTGTCAGTCATTACAGATTTATGGTACCATTTACCAGGCGGCGGATGACATGATCGAGCCGGGACTTGTGAAACCGCCCGGCTGTATGGCATTTTCCAATATACTCGGTTAGTTTTGTGGGGTTCATTATCGAACCCCAACGGTTTTGTTTGTGATATTTCAAGCGTTTTAAAATTCCAAAATAACCCCATTCAATTACACGGTTGACGATGAAAATTTACTGAATTTAGAGAATGCAATGCGGCCACCACCTGCCATATATAGCCCGCCTGCGCATATTGCTATCAGACCCCGGTCCAGCTTGAGCAATAAATTTAATTGCCACATGGGCGCAAGCCTGACAACAGTCTCTACAAGATGACAGTTTAATGCTTAGATATGAATTGTCACAAAAAGAATAAATAAATAAACAAATTATAAACAAAGGCTTTGAGAAAATTATAAGTAACTAGAATTCGTATGACATAATAGCCCATTATTGCACACACAACAAAATAGCTCTCATGTGTGACATTTTAGAATGCTGCAGACAACCTATGATAGGAGCCAGAGCTACAAATACTAGTTGAGTCTGACGTCATTTGTCAATCAAACTCCAGAACGATTTGTTTACGAGTTGTTGTGATGATTGAAATCAAAACGTGGTTCATTTCTAACTTTATTAATTCAGTCACAGATAAAAACACTTTGTGCTACTACCATGACTACTGTTGACATTGTTGATTGATATAGGGAAACTTCGTAAGGTTCTTGTCCTTGTCGAGTAATTATTATTGTTCATTTGGCGTTAGGCCAAAATACTGCAGGGAAATCGTCTGCTTACAATTATTGTTACACCTATTTTAATTACACCACCTTCAAAATTCATATCTCTTAAACCCTAAAATGGTTAACTAAAAGCACTGTTCGGCACCAAGTAACGTATTAAAAAAGGAACATATTGTTTTGTAATTTTGCAGAAAGTCTTATCGTATGAACGTGGTGGCTCTAACTAGAAATACACTCAACGTGGGCTTAATTTTAATGCACAGGCGCAGGTGATTGAGTATTGAAACTAGTGTTAATTACGCGTAATATTATATGACATAAAAGTGAACACTTGTTAATTTTGAAACAATATAGTCTAATAAAGATTATCATGATTATTAGTTGAAATAACACCAGATGTTTTACAGGTATCCGATTCGCCAAACTTGGGTTTTGTTAATCTTTTTGTTTTCTACGAAATTCTCAAGTTTCCAATGATAGGTAATCTCAGCCTTCTATTTGACGAAACGTGATAGGCAAATCAGGCAAGAGCTCTATATGAAGATCATTGCTATGTTTTCACAACCTATATTATTGCAGACAATGGACACCTTATACTTATTATTTTTGATATAATTTTTTCATTGGCTATAAAAAGGTAGCTGTAAATTAAATCTGTGACAACGATGGTCCGTTGCAGTTTTTTCAATAAACCTCTTCTTAGTTGACGGGCAAACGGAGAGAATATTGTCTAGTAAAAAGTTTTGAAGATGGCGTTAGCGTTCCTGAAGACGGAGATTTTGTTTAAGATGTAGTTTTAATCTAGAAATTAATAGCGCATTCAGTAAAAGCATACCAAATAGTGCACTCGGCCCAGACAGACCCTGCATCTTGAGGTATGTTAGGAGAGTCAAAGTCCCAAAATTTGATCACCATCACGGATGTATCAAAGTAACCTTCTATCGACTCCATACCCATAGAAGAATGCTGTTATGAATTCACTGTACCGTTTTTAAAGATCAGATGGGCTTTCTTGTAGTCCTAAATTATTCAAAAATATGATATACATACACTCTATGATGGGTAAGATATTGACTTTACATCATTGTAGGTCCCCAGCAAACACAAACATGTTTTAAAAACGTTTTAAATAAGTTATATTTTGGCTTTTGGTTTAGGTAAAAACGTTTTAATAACATTAAAATGTCGGGTTATATAAATGTCATGATAACGTTTTAAAACGTTTTGTATGAAAACACACTACAACAATATTTTTAAATGTTTTTCAAAAATTAATGTTATTGTAAACTATTTTTGCAAGCAGTTTTGCCAAATATTGTGTCAATACTTAAATAACATTATGTTAAAATATTTGAACCCAGCAAACACAGAAATGTTCTTAAAATGTTTTTTTAAAAACCTTTTAATAACATTTAAATGTCGGGTTATATAAAGGTCATGAAAACGTTTTTAAAACGTTATTGAAATGTTTTGTTCAAACATTTTTCGAAAAATATTTTTTCAACCCCAAAATAACATTTTGTTTAGAATGTTTTGTATCAAGTTTTCAAGAATGTTTTTGGAATGTTATTAAAACGTTTTTATACCCTTTATATAACCCAACATCTAAACGTTTTCTGTTAAACATTTTTGTTTGCTGAGCAGTAGATTATCATAAAATGTTTTTAAGGTTATGAAAACGTTTTATACTCTTAATATACCCTTTATATAACCCGACATTTAAACGTTTTCTGACAACCCTTTATAACCTTTTGCGAATGATGTCGAAAACGTTTGGTGTTTGCGGGGTCATAGATTACCTTACGTTATTGCACTTTTTCCTCTCACAGCCCAAACTTCAAAAGTACACAGCTGCAGGTGTTAACATTTTGTTTGAAGAAACTGATATTTGGTAAACATCCAAGTTCCAACTATTTGAGCAAATATTTTTCCCAGTTAAATTGTACAACTACTTCTGGTTCTGTATATGTATACGACTCATGAAGATATTTAAAGCCATTAAATCACCCAATGGTTGTTTTCTTCACCTCCATTAAAAACGTTTACAAGCTGACGCTGTGATATACCCATATCCCACCTTCTTCTTAACTCAATAAGCGAAGGAAGATATAATAAAATGCCACATTCATAAACACACCCCTACATACATTTACATACTAACTACCTGCTTTTACATAATAAGGGATACACACTTTGCTATGAAACAAAAACATAATTAGAACCAGCAGCCAATAGCAGCATCTGTTAGCTTGGAAGACCTTACTCGTTGAATTCGTTCAATAAATAAAGATCTCACACCACCAAATCAGAGTCCCATAGAGATATGTGCTACATTTGCCTTAAGAAAACGTCATTTTGTCTTCACATAAGTTTTAAGCGACAACTATGATGGTTGAAATCAGCCCTTGCCAGATCCCTCTGGCTGGAAAAAAATATAGGTTGACCGTCATTATTTTTTACGACTGGCCCTCGAAGTCTACGATGTCCTGGAATTGTCTATTTTACAGGCAAAATCATGCCAGTGTTTCTGTAAAGAAAATGCTGCTTAAAATTATTAAAAATTATTCGATCTCTCCCATCTGTGGTACACTTGCAGTATTTAACATTACTAATCATGACCAATCCAAATTTTGCCAACATTTCTGCTCATTTTAATGCTTACTTTAGCTGTCCAAGGGTTTTTCTCAAGAGTAAAATTAAGGGCGTACAACCATATATTTCTATTTGGTGGTGTGAAATCTAAAGACACGATAATCCAAAAAAGATGATGCAAATTAAAAAGTTGCAGTTTTCTCCATTACATGCCCTACTGATTTGTAAGGGGCATGGAGTGTTAGTAAGTGTCCCAAATTAGAACGGTTACCTCCCCGTTAAAAACCAGGGGTGAACATAACTGGCATATTAATTCTTTTGCACACTGTATTGTAATTAGAATGGGCGTGTAAAGTCAATGCATGCGCTTTCTAGCATTCCTGTCAAAATTAAATTAAAAAACAAACAAACACCAAGTCTGTCCACATTTGAAACTGACCCTCAACCGTGCAATCTATTATTTGGGACCATTGTGAGAATAGTGGTATTGTATTGAAAGGCTCACCCAGTTTAAATAACAATGAAATGAATAAATGTTTTCGGAAATAATAAGTAATAGTCAGATTATTTTTAATGTTACAAATGTTATGGATATCGCCTTTAAAAATTCTTCTGAGTAACTCGAGCTCCTTTAACGGATCTGATTGTGTAATGACAAATGTGGAATCAACTCCAAAAATAACCACATCGATATACAAACAGGTATTTGATATACAAACGTCAACATAAAGCGTTGTCAAGGCACATTACTACTGCAAAAGGTATTTTATACAATAATAGTAATATTAATCATACATCAGGTGCAATACATACTATGATTACCGTCGTTAAACATACTCGTCTTCAATTTCTATTGAGCTAGTAAAGCGATTAATTTGACTACTGCGCGAAGATTAAGTTGGCAAGCGTTTTCCGTGTTGGTAATGTAATTGATATTAATAGTGCCTTAAAAGGATTGCCAGCGTCAGCTTGCCTAATAGATTAGTCCTTTAAATTGGGTGTATGTTTCAATCGCTGATGATGAGCGACTGGTGGCTAACCAAGAGGATGAGCAGTTATTTCTCGCGATGATAATAACGTGCTAGCTCAATCGCTATAAAGGAACCCTATTTCACTGATGACGAATTCACATTTACATTATGCTGCATGTTAGGTTACTGGTCCGGCAATAACTGTTACATTAGGTTTACCAGTTATTGCATATTTAGAGAAGTTCGTTTTAATTTATAGCTTTTCAAAGTGTACTTTATTGTTTATGATGTGTTTACGAATATCACAAATAATATTGACAAGATTGGTAGCAATAAATGGTAGTTATAAAATTAATCCATATAAATTGAAATATGACTGAAATATATTGTGTTGAGTCAATCATAATAGTTCTATTTATAGTTCCAGTGTGTACGCACAAAATAAATTTATTTCGCATTTAATAAACCCATGCATATAAACACAGACATACTCAAATACTCAATCACGTGTATTATATCTTCAGATAACTTTTGAGTTGAATTAAAGACAAAATACATGAAAACAAATTTGACCTCATTCGTGCATAAAAACTTTCGGAGTTGTTGAAGAAAAAGAAACTAATACAGTGAAGTGAGTTTGCAAAATATTGTCCTTCGCTATAATTGGATAGAAGCTACCTAGTCTAGCATTTGATAGTATTAATTTATCAAATAAATTTGACCTTATTTTAAATATATTTTTATAAGCCTTGGATGTGATGTTTGTTTATGCAAAATCAATGGTCAGTGAAAATTGACATAATGGTACAAACGTATATGGCATGACGAACCCATCGTAATCAGCGTCTGAGTGAACGTTTTTGTGAACCCATCTGAGGTTTTGTATATTGTATAGAGATCCACAAGTTTTTTTAGACTACCTCGTAGGAAAGAAAGTTCCTGAAATGAACCCTTTTACCATGTCAAGAGAACACTTCTTAAATTTTTACGCGAGCCTCTTTTGAATAGGAAGGTTCTATAGGGAGCCTCTCAATTTAACCCTTAAGGCAAACCAAGAAAGGCTCTAAATAATATTCAGAGAGTAAAGCAAGTATATTTTCTAATAGTGTACTATAGTATTCTCAACCCATGTAGTTATTCCAGAATGAAAATCACATTCTTCAAATGCATAATACACTATTAAAACGCTGTTTTACAGATTGAACAAGGGTAAACTGAACTGAACAGGTTGCTTAGAATATTTAAACCCGTTTAATTCTTTTTAACAGCATAACAGTGAATGTATATATACTATTTCGCTGAACGACGAACAATTGGTATATTTGACCAATTAGATAGCGCACTTTTCACAATTCAGAAAAAAGGCCTATATCTAAAAACCAGTCGCTTTCGTTCAGTAATAAAGTATTAATTCAGCTTAAGTGTGTTTGTTTTTACCGTGGTTTCATAACGTAAATGCTCTTCTCAAAATTGGGAGTCGGAAATTTGCATACAATAAAATGGACAAACACTAGTTTGTGCCTTACGAACTTGTATAAATAATGTATTTTTCATCGATGTTTTCCGATGCTATACATAAGCATAATTGCATAATCTAAATACCAAGCTTGCACTTCATATCACATGCAATGATTTGTAAGTAATAAGTATGAAAAGGGTTGAATCACTAAACTCCAAGCAATGATGTTTAATGTTTTGGTGGCCGATGACTTGTTTTCTCTAAAATGAATTAAATGAATGGCCACACAAGTAGTTAAAGCCATTTGATAGTTTATCTAAGCATTGGAAGTTAAAGTTGATCTAAGCGTTGCAGCGTTGAAGTTAAGCGTTCTGTAGGAAGTTTGCAACCACCATTTTTTTAAAGTTCCAGAACAACGTACACGCCACATGTATTCAACAAAAATATACAGGGTATCTGCCCTAACAAAAACATCAAATGACAATAACAACAACGGTCAAACAACACTGAAAAACATAATAATGACCTCATAATTATTAATGTAACGTGACGATATATTATAGTTGCCACGGTGATTTCAGCATTTCTGTACGTACTTTCTGCGTTTTAAACTTAAAATCTCAAAGTAATTGTTATGAACATTCAAATTGAAATTGGACAGAAATAAATTGAGATAAGTTAAACGTTGTAATTTATGTTTGATAATGTAAAATTGGAAATCGTTATTATACAGCAGCTGCATAAATGGACAGAATAGTATAGATTGGGCAGTATTATAATACAGGGTGTCCCTGAAAAAAAAACTGTATCGTCGGAAACTTTGTTTGGGTATTTCAACGCCACAACAAAATATAAGTAAATAACTGTTACGGTTGAAATCTTCACCACCTATCACCTACGTTTTGAATTTTGACAATTGAAAACACCGTTCTTGAAAAATAAGAATTTTACGAAACTCCCGTACAATTTTACAATTACGAGCTAACTGTTAGCCTATACTCAAGATTGAGTATAGATCACGGTGGCGCAGCGGTACGGGCCCTGCCTTGCAATCGGTGGATTGTGAATTCGAGCCCCGGCGGTGCCATCGTGATGTGCTCTTGGGCATGGCACTGTACCCTACTTGCCTCTCTCTACCCAGGGGTGAATTGGGGAGCTGTTATGAATATCGTCCATTGAGCGCCGCCCAAAGGTATGAGCATGCCTTGGGTATTGTATGACAGCTGAGATATTCTAACGACGGCGGAATAAATGTAAAGCGCTTTGGTACATGTGCACATTTGAAAAGCGCTGTATAAATGCCAACCTTTATTTATTGTGAATGCTTAGACTTTGTCAAGTCTTAGAATTTTATAACAGCAACTTGTGAGAAAACAGACAAGATTGAATACTTTTGACTCATCTAAAATTTGTTGCCAGTACTGATATATTAGTTTAGTTTTTAGCTGTTCAGTTAGCAAAGCAAGATACTATTTTCAAATTTCCAAAAATGAGTACTCTATTTTGCTGGAATCAGGAGTAGTTTGAGTTTACAAAACCGTACCAATAGGCCCAATTTGGTACATTAACCTGAGCGCTTTCGCCGGCTCAATTTGTGTCTTCAGCGGCTGTTATTGCTCTGAAGATTTGTTGTTGCTAGTTGCCATTTCGAGACACCTCCGATGACGTCACAGGTGGAGATGACGTCAGAAAAGAATATGTTGTGGCGCCCCTTGTCTGTGACTTCATCGGAGGTGTCTTCGGGCTTCCAAATGGCTTTATTGGGACGATGCATATTTGTAATTGTGTATTTTACACTAATTTCGCTCACGATCGGAATGCATTCTGGTGGAAAGGGGGCTCCATGCCGCCGCCCCCGTTTTTTCATTTGCCCTCCAAATTTTCTCTCTAATTTTTGGTCAAAGGGCACTTTTTTGTTTCCCCCCACCCGGCTTCTCTACTGGGTAATTATTCCAAAGTAGAATGTCGTAGAAGTCTAATAATTTTACTTTTACATTTACCGCTACGTATGAATATACATCATTGTACAATGTGTATGCATTGGGGATGATTAAAGAAAAAAATTGTCTTCCGTATCCTATTTTGAACTTGGCTTTAAATGGCTAACTATAAATCGACACAGATAGGATACTGTCAATTGCAAATAACAGATGTGTACTAACACGCTCTAATGCGACTTCAGAAGGGAAATGTTGGATCATTTCTCTTCTTATTTGGAAACTAACGGCAATACTTTGCAACATATAGGTTAATAAAATACGCACTTAGCGCTATATCTCAAACTATGGTATTTCATTTCTGTTTTAGTCTGCAGATGTTAATATAGGATAAGATAGAAATAATAAAAACAACAAGAAGTTTGAGCTATACACGAGAAATATTTGATAGAAAATAATTTTCAACCTGTGCTTGACCTTTTTGTATATTTTTACATAATCTCTTCCACATGCGCTTGGTAAAACGCAAATTATTGTGGCTAAAGCTTAGGAATTAAGCCTATATCTGAAGAGCTACCTTCTAGAAAAATATATAAAGAAAAACATTATTTCAATTTGTGACGAATACTGTTAAAAAGTGTATGTACATCAATCATAGTGATCCAGCATTCCATTGCAACCAGAATGTTGCTATAACCCAAAAACAAAATGTCATACAGCTGTTTATAATGACCAATTTAGATATGACATGAACTTAATTTACAATGGAACTATTGAAGTGTAAAGTTAAGTAGTCTTCGATATCATAATGATATGTCATAGTCATCATTTACATCATTAGGATGATGCACTCATAGTAAGGCACAAACGCTACCATGACAACCAAAATTACCCGAATTACAAGGGAAACATAATTACCGGAATTAGAGTATAACCATTAGAGGAAAACATTTCAATTTGATTTAACCTAAATATGGAGCCGCTTTCATGTTTTTCATTCAAATGATTAACCCAAACTTAAATTGGTATAGAAAGCTGGATTTGTTCTGAATCGAGTTATGCCTATCCATTACTAGGCCAATCAAATTCAGGAATCACCCACCACTAATTGCGACAGAAACCAATTAATCACCATTCATTTCAAAGAAGTATATTAAAGTCCCATAAAGTCCAAGTAGTGGAATAATGCCTAATTTGTATAAATCTAAAATGGCCGCTTATGCAGCGGTTTCAAATTTGATCAATTGTTTTTAAAAGCCGTACCAATGTATTACTTTCATTGTAACGATTCAGAAAGAGTATAGTTTGACCTATCTCCAATATACATTTCTTGAGTTATGGGAGAAAATGTCAAACGTCAAAATTTGGATTCCACAGGGGGAGGAATTTGACAGAAAATGCTCTGATATTGATAAAAATGCTCATATTGCTCCGCTTGCAGAAATATTAAAAAAAAAAATAGTTTGCCATATCTCAGGTGGTTTGTTACCTTGGCAACATGACAAAGAAGATCGCATTGAGCCCTGTTGAACTTGACCTATTTTGTGATGTTACTTATGTAACAAAACACCCAAAACAATGCAACTTTTCTCATTTTGATTTACTTTTGCTAAAGGAACAATTTGAGACCATGGATTAAAACTGGAGCATATTTCCAATGTAAATGACTGTGGACCCCAATATTTGACCTTTGACACTTTTACCTATAGCTCAAGGACTGTATGTCGACTACTGGTCAAGCTATACATTTTCTGAATCCTTATGATGAGAACAAGACATTGATTTGGTTTTAAATAAGATTTGACCAACTTTGGATTTATGCAAATTAGGCACTGTTCCACTACTTGGGACTTTTGGGGACTTTTGATATTTTCTTTAATATACCTCTCTGAAACGAATGGTGATTAAATGGTTTCTGTTGCAATTCAAGGCGGGTAAAGCCCTTATTTTCCTTAATTTGATTGGCCTATAATTTATAGTTTGACATCCGATTCCAATCTAGGTGGCAGAGGTGTGCTGTCAACCAAACCCGCAAAAAAACAAAAACATGAATAGATAATTAAGACCGGGCTGGGGTAGCGGTTTCTTCATTTTGTACCACCTGGCTCAAGCCCCAGCCGTCTCAGACGACTTTTATGTTGCATTGTGTTTTCTCCAGATGTTCTGATTTTCAACAGCATGCAATCTAAAATTGGTTTTTCTTACCGGATTGTATTGGTCTGCCTTGTCTTCCATATTGAATATGATAAACAAAATTGTTTGTCTGTTTGTTTGTTTTTTGTCTGTTTGTTTGTGTGTGTGTGTGGGTGTGTTTGTTGGTGGGGGCGGTGTGTGTGTGTGCTTGTTTGTTTGTTTGTTTGTTTGTTTGTTTGTGTCAATAAACATGACAACATTCAAAACATTCAAAAATAATTTGCAATGACTTTTGCAAAACATAAAAATAGGGGCATCTCTACATTAATATGAAATTAGGACTCCCAAACTGCACAAATATTTTAAAACTAGGCTACAATCATTGAAATAATGAGGCGACAGACTTTTTATGAATATTGAACTTTACGTTTAGTATCAAACTTAATTATGTCTCCCCGCCCGCACGTTTATTGAGCGTACACGACCTATCCATATTTTTGATTAATTCTCTCAAATTTCAGTTTGCGTTTTCCGCATACACACAAACTAAGAGAGAATATAGCCTTTTAACCCAGGCACAAACCGACCAAGTACTGCGGGTCGGAGTATGATAACCCTAAGACGAAACTTAGCATTTCTTTAAGAGTGTCAACATTATGATTGCTATATTTACAATTATTAAATGACATAATTACATCACAGAATACTCTTTTTGAAGTCGTTTAGCTTCTTGTCGAGTGATATAACACAGTTGGATGAATCAATAATTATTAATTAGTTAATGTGCGGTTTTAAATGTTGCCCCTGTCATACATGAACACAAACTACACTGAATCATAAGCGCCAGCAATTTTTCACATGTCAGTTTAATTTTTCTATTTAATTGACATTGTATTCCCTGAACTCATTAAAGTCTGATTTAATTTAAGTTGCTAATTAATGATAGATTTACATGATTTTAACGAGTTTCTAAACTAAATCCATGTTTTCAAAATTAGTGACCTATTTCTAGCCCGCATGTAATATAGCAAGGCGAGCAGAAAAAGGCAAAACGAGTTAAAATGCGTTGCGTTTGAATTCGTTTTTTTTTTATCAATATTGTGTGTTCATGGAGCTCCACTATTCAGGTTACAAGAAAACAATTATCGAATTATCAGTTTAAAATACAAAATACGTGAACAGAGAAAATCAAAGAAGAAATACGATTTTGCTGCACTAAGTTAACGGTTCCTTTTAGTTAATATATTGAGTTTTTACTATGTTAAGACGATGTGTGTTTTTTGCTTGTTAGAAGAAAAAAGTGGAAGCGGGATACGTAATAAGAATATCTATCGTATTTTGCATTGGATTAATTTGTTAAACCAGGGATTAAAACGGGTATAAAAACGTGCTGTTTTTTTCTATGTAAATCCTATTTGGGACTTGCAAAACTTTCAAAAAAAAAAAAATTCTTGGAACAATGAAATAAAATTCACAATTTCCACCTCTTAGAGTCTGATCAGCACTTAGAAACTTGCTGTTTTTCTGTGAAAAACCTATTTGGGACTTGCTAAACTTCTAAAATTAATTTTCTTGAAACAATGAAATAAAAACAAAAATATATAGAAATTCACAATTTCCACCTCCATTTGGTCGCTCAGCCTGATCAGCACTTAAAAACCCTTAAAGCTATATATTGCACTTCGTGTCAACCTGTTTTTGACAGCTTCTTGGCAATTTAACACTGGATATCAATTGTAAGTATTCTGTGAAAGTGTTTGTATTCTTTGAAAGATTTTAATGATAATAATGATTTATAGATGAAATTGCCTTTGGCGACAGTAACGTATGTCAGGTTTTGTGTTGTGTTTACTTTAATATACGCTGTTTTGATACACACTGAGTTGTCCTAATAACCCAACCCATATTTCACATCTACAAACACTTCAAGAAATATATAATGTTGAAGTCAAATAATGTTCAAAAGTATATTCTCAGCGGTTCCTGTGCTCAGGCACGAAAAACCGTCCTTTTGGAGCGCAAAAGCAAAGTGATTACTCCCAACTCAAATAAGTGTGTCAACTTTGGACTTTATCAATGTATTAGACCCCAGGTAAAGGATTGCTCCTTGTCGACCATTGGTCCTCCCTTAGTTTTGCGCATTTTGTCCCACGCCTTTAAATTTTTTGGTAGCAACGTAACTTGCAGTCCCTTCCATGGACCAATATGCTAATTGACTTCATCATGGCATCATTATTGATACTTGCACATCCTTAAATGATTATTGATTGATTTGAATTATCGATTACATTGGTCTTACGTAATACAATATAGCTCAAAACTTATCCAGGTGTCCTAATATTTTGTTATACTCGAGATAAATGTGAGTGATGTTCGGTTTATTAATTGGATTTGTCGTGGTTTGTGTTTGTTTCTTTGTTTATTTGGTTACATGTTGGTCTTTCAAACGTTATATTATTTTCAAAATGGTTACATTATTTTCAAAATGGAACATTTATTTTTCATAGTGTTTAAATCGGTTTAAAAAGTGAAAGCATGACATGAAGAATGAAGCATCTGTACTTGAAGTTTAGAATAGAGATATATTCCCTCGATGTGTGACAAAAAATGACCACTCAAAGTGTTTGTTTTCTTCGATTAGGGTTGTCACAACGTCAGAAGATGTCTATAAGTGCCCATAAGTGGTTTGATAGTAAACATGTATCAAATTTCAATCTCTTGTATTGCTCAAAACTTGTCAATTGGCTTGGTTTTGTTTTTGCAACCACTTTCTGATGTTTTTGGAATAAGTACGTAAATTCAAATTGCTAATAAAATTCGAGCATAATAATATTAACTATTAATTCGTAATGATTGCTTTTAAAATAATGCACTTATTTAACAAAAAATATTTATAAACAAGAAAAGCCTTTTCTTGTTTAAACATTTTTAACATTTTGTTGAGCGGCCGTGTGTTATTTACCTATTTGTCCTAAGCAAATCTCATCAAAGGGACCACTGAATCGTTACTAGGTATGTTTGTAATGGCTATTAGCATAATTTTAGTTTTGAACCTAATTTGCAGTTTTGAAAATAACTCTATAAATTTTATGTAATTCATTTTATGTTTTCTATGACACATAAATTATTACATTGCATGATATAAACCCTCACTACATCCATTCGCGTCCTTGCGCTTTGACTTATAACAGAATCGCTGATTTTGATTATTTCGTACTATCTTTTTTTCTGCAGTTACTGCTAATGGATTCAACCAATTGAATATAAAGAGTAAAACAGGTGTTTACGTCATTATTTCTAGCATTGGTACTTTTACATCTAATCGCTTCCAAAAACATCTTCAACACACCTTTCTTTCAATGAACCTTTCAACTGTTCATAAATATATAAATACATCCGTTTTAAGGAGAAAATATAACATTGCGATTCATTAAGCAAAAAGACAAAGTGCCATTGAATTACAAAGCAATTTATGACGGTATTATTTTATAAAAAGAACTTAACAGCCCGGAGGAAATATTTACTCGCAAATGGCTCATTATTATGGCTCAAATTATGTACTTAAAACGATTTTCAACAAACAATCGTTAAAAATGACTTTTTTTCCAAACTGTTGCGAATGTGGGTCGTGTGGTTCTTGAGTTATGTTGTTAAGAGGATGTAACAACTCTTTTGTAAAACGTACATAACTCATTAACAGCAATAATCGAGCAAGTTTTCAAAGTATGTGTTTTGTAGAATGGACTTTTGCAAAACATCGAAGTGTTATTTTTCAATAATATATTGATTTGGACAATGACAGTCGACTTTTTGGCTGCTGCGACCAACAATACCACATTTACTCTTAAACAGGTTGAATAACGAATACATGTTGCATGGACTATTCGACGTCGACAAAAAAAACCAATATGAATTCTGTATTCGCCGATTACAATAGCAATGAGTTTACGCTATTTTTGAATGTATTGCCCTACACTAAACGTTACCCTGTTCCTCTTCACCGCATTTTCAATGAACTGTAATTCTATAGATGAGGTGACATGTGTTTACATTTGATACGCCCTCTGTTGGTCTGTGATCAAAACTGTCAGGCAAAAAACACTATAGTTTACATGGAAGAAGTTGATTTTTATTCATTAACTTTGGTTTCAAAGCAAATAATACTAAAATTGTTATCAATCTTGTTTATAAATGCATCAAGCTATATACATAATATCACACAAAACTTCAAAGGTTTTTAAAAGTTGAGTTTTAAAGAGATTTATGTGGTCTGTCATAGACACTCCTATGTTATTTTCCCTGACTTTAAACAACAGAAGGCGGTCTGAATGTAAACATGTGACATCATAGGTCAACTCATCTATAGATATTTCACATTATCATATCATGCTGAGTCCAAGTATGTTTCAATCTCACTTGTAAGTGTGTCTTTGAAATAGCGGTATGATTGCACACATTATACAGGTGATGAGTGCAACCTGCTTATAGTGTCAGCCAATACATTCAAAAATAGTTTAAACCCATCAATGCATGGTAATTCATGACTTATTCCTGTTACATCACTACTTCTATGGGGAATACTCGCTTCAGCACTAAAGAATTGTGATAACTAGGAATCAAAATCAAATTATATCTAATATGTCGGGCAATACATTCAAAAATAGTTTTTAAACCCATCGCTATGGTAATCATTCCTGTTACCTCACTGTGAAGTACGGTGAATACTCGCTTCAGCACTAAACAATTGTAATAAATACGATGCATCACCAAACTTAGCGACGCGTCGTTTATTTCAAAATCATATTATAACTGATATACGATGTATGGTAACTTTCATTCTTAGTCAGTGGGAGTGGTCTAGTTCGTAGACACATTTCTGATTGGACAATCGCATGATTTCGGGTGCCGTCTATCAGGCCGTAGACGACCCCACGTCATCATGCGTCTTAATAATGCGTAACACGCGTGTAGAGGTGCGCGTATGTATCGCGCTGGATGCGTAGACTAGTGCGGAATACGCGAACGCGCTAGCAATACGCGCCACAGAATACGTGAAGTTGTAAACAAGTTTCGTTCATTTTATAATGAGGGGAGTTTTTATGACAGTAATTTAGTTTTTGCTTTAAAAAATTGTTTACAGTTATTAAAATAATATTTAACTGACTAAGAATGAGAATAAACGATAGGAATTTTTATTTTGCCTATCCTCTACCTATGATAGACGACAGGCAGGTCAATATTTTTATCGTAGTGGATACCGGCTGCGCCGGCATCCACTACTCAAAATATTGGACCTGCCTGTCGTCTATCACACGGTAGAGGATAGGCAAAATAAAAATTCCTATCGTTTATTCTCTAATTCCATCCACCAGTGAGGTTAACGATTGGTACACATCGTAAGTAATATGGATTTATAACGGAAAGAGCAGTATGATTACACACATTATACAGGTGATAAGTGCAACCTGTTTATAGTGTCAGCCAATACATTCAAAAGTAGTTTAAACCCATCAATGCATGGTAATTCATGACTTATTTCTGTTACATCACTACTTCTATGGGGAATACTCGCTTCAGCACTAAAGAATTGTGATAACTAGGAATCAAAATCAAATTATATCTAATATATACGATGTATTGTAACTTTCATTTCATTCACTAGTGAGGTTTACGATTGGTACATATCGTAAGTAATATGAATTTATAACGGGAACATATCGTTGCGATGAGTCAAATCTGACGAAACAAAAAAATGGCCAACAGGTATGATTCAAGTTGTTTTTATTCTTGCGTATTGTATTATTATAACCTTGGACGATTACAAATCAAAGTGATAAATTGCCGTAGGCTATTTGATAGATGATTTTTTTCACTAGGAAAAGTTATAAATCTTAAGATGGCTGCTACTATGTACATGCGGATATCAGTTGGTTGACAGGGGCGTACCGGAATAGCAGAGCCAAGGGGACATCTAAATATCCCCACTGATCCGGTATTAAAAGTATGAGGAAATGCGAATAATCTAACATATAGCTGGGATAAAATGAGGATAATTGAGGCATTACCGCGGCAAAGGAAGACGCACATTACAACTTTTGCTCAATTTTGTCCCTGTATATTGAGCCGGGGTAAGTTCACTTCAGTCCACACGCCTTTGGTGGTTGGATGGTATTACAAATTATGGATCCAATATTTGTTTGTTTTATTTCTTCTTTAACCAGGGACACTGAATCAGTTGAAAACAAAATTAATCATCTGTTCTTCCTTTAGGCCAGGTTAATGTACAATCTTAACTTATAAATGCTTTTTATTTCATTTGAATCCGATTTGGGGGTTGGAATAAAGTGGAATACACGCAGGCGAAATTTGAGGAAATTGTCATATTTTACTATCCGTTTACATGCGTTGAATTTCTTACTATTTTATTGTTTTCAGTTGATTGTTATAAATTTTGTGAAATTAAGCTGTGCATTTCCCCCCATCTTCACTAAAATTGAGTGATTAAAATTATTTCATATTGTGTGACACATATATTAAACATTTTTACGAAATTCAATGTTTCTAGACATTAAACCTCAGTTGCAGTTAGTTTGTCGTATGTTGTTAACAGCTTTTCCTGTATATCACAGTTCAATGAAATTTGGCATGACTGTAGAGGATACATATCTGCAAACTCAGGACTAGAAAAAAATTACTCACGTTTGAAAAATAAAGTGATTTTTGATAGCTTGAGTTGTGTGACAAATATAAGTGAGATTATGTATGTTTGTAATGAATCGTTGTGCTAATCCTGGAACTTGGGGTGGAGTGTTCAACAGAAAGGTTGATGCCGAGAAATGGCAGGCTGACTTTAGATATGTAAAATGTGAGTTTGATGGCCTGGTGAGATTCATTGAAAGCGTTAATAAAGTTCATAACATCAGTCGCAAAACAAGTTCCTGCTACACGCATTAAACTCGCTGCACAGCAGGATTGTGATAACCAGGGTGCATTTTTCCAAACTTGACGATGCGTCACTAATCTCAAAATCCATCGCAAATTATACACGATATATCGTAACTTCTATTTCATTTAATAAAGAGGTTTACGATCAGTACACATCGAAAGTAATAGGAGTTTATAACGGGAACACATCGTAAAGTTAAGACGAGTAAAAGATTGAACCAAACAAAACAATGCTCAACATATACAGGGTGTCCCTGAAAGATCTGTATCGTCGGAAACTGAATTGTTTGGGTATTTTAACGGCACAACTACACATAACTAAATAACTGGTGTGGTTGAGGAATAAATCAGCTATTGCATACTTTTTGAATTTTGACAGTAAATTGACCACACCGTTCCTGAAATATAAGAATTTGACGAAACTTACCCTTTTCAAACCTTTCCACGGATTCAAATATCAATCGATGATTTGTATTCGGAGTGCTAATCACTGCGCACCATCAGCGCATGAGGTGTCTATTGTCATTGATAGATATTTAAATCCGTGGAACGGGCTGAAAATGAGGTAGTTTCCTAAAATTCTTTTCTTTCAAAAACGAAGCAGTCAATTGTCGAAATTCAAAAAGTGTGTGATAGTTGATATATTCCTAAACCACATCAGTTATTTGTTATGTTTGGTTTATGCGTTTATTCTTGGGTATTATCAGTGGCGGCGCTACAATGGGCAGGGGCATTTGCCCCCCCCTCCAGTTTGCCCACAAAAACCCAAAATTACGTAAATGTCCACTTTTGCGGCAATATTGCGCACAATTTGTCGATTTGCCCCCCCCCCCCCCCGAAATTCACTTTGCCTCCCCCCAAAAAAATTCCTGTTGCCGCCACTGCGTATTATGTTTTATTACCGTGGAACATCAATCTCTCATCAATGAGCCCCGTGTTTAAAACACAACGATTATAAATCAAAGTGATAACTTGCCGTAAGATATTTACTAATCCATATTCTTAAATTCTGATCAAGGGAATTCCTAATGTATTTTACAGCGGTAAAAATGTACAAACATTGTCGGATTCCATCAGTGTTTTCCCGAGTGATGGCAAGAAATCACACATGTTAAAAAATCTGTAATTCTGATATGTTTTTTCTATTCCCTGTAGGTCGTCGATTTCAATCGCAAGACAAGCACGACATTGTTTACGTAAATCAAGGAGGGGATAATTTATAAGATAATTAAATGATATCACGATGCTATTGATCCATTGCCTATTATTCCATCAATGTGTAGCATGTTTGTTATCTAAATCAATTGTTTTAATTGTAGAAGTGGAAACTTAAACAGGAGAATGTTTTTAGTTGAGACTTTGTTTTTCTCTGAAACGAATGATTATAAAGTATTTTTAAGGAATGTGCTCCATTTACCATTGCATTTCTTATCCCGATTTTTTAAGTACATGAGAATCTTAATTGATTAACATTAGTAAACTTGCTGCTGCGTCAATTCATACTGATGATTCTGAAGGAATTCACTTAAATAAAAATTGTAAATAGATTTATGATTGGTGAGTTTATAGCAGGAACATATCGTAATACGGTACGACGAGAAAAGAAATATCGTAATACGGTACGACGAGAAAAGAAATATCGTAATACGGTACGACGAGAAAAGAAATATCGTAATACGGTACGACGAGAAAAGAAATATCGTAACAGTACAACATTATTACGCTACGATTGGTTATAATGTTGGCACTGTAGTGGCTATGCTTATCTTAAAATCGAAATTGCGCATATCTAGCAGTTAGTTGCCCAAACAAAGAAATGACAAACAGGTAATGTAAGATTCGTCTTGTTTTGTTCTTGCAAACGATGTAATGCAGGAATATCCATCTCTCTGGACCCGCATCAAAAACACAACGATTATAAATCAATGTGTTAAATCATCAGTGCACCTAAGACAGAATATATATGACTGCAAACTGTAACCCCCAGCCAGCACTTGAAGTCTATGGTAGTGCATGTACCATCAACCATGGCACAGACTTCGAGTACTTGGGTTCTAAGATAAGCTCTAGTGTTGGAGACCTAAAAAGAAGAAAAACACTAGCCTGGGCAGCTTTCTGGAAGCTGGAACGCCTTTGGAGAAGCCCATCCATGCCAATAGAAAAAAAAAATCAAGCTGTTTAAGACAACTTGTGTTACTGTCTTTCTGTACGGGTGTGAGTCATGGGTAACCAAGGACGTGGAAAACAGGATCTATGCCTTTGCAACATCTTGCTACAGAGTCATATTAAACATCAAGCGTGTGGATCGGATTCCAAATGAAACCATCTGCAATCTGACCAACACCACTTCACTGGTTTCCAAATTCAGGATTCATCAACTCAAATTTCTCGGCCATATACTGCGTCTTGAAGACGACGATCCTGTGAAAGAATATGCCCTTTATATTCCACCACATGGGAAGAGGAAACCGGGATGGCCGCGCACACTGTACTTACAGTATGTCCAGTCCCTCCTGGGAGATACTGAAGGAATGTTGCAGCCAAACAAAATTGTTTCGCTTGCCCAATATCGTAGTTTGAGAATAATAGTTTGAGAAAGTTTGTAGTTGCCTGCTCCACAGCCGACTCATGATGATGTAATAAATTATCGTTAGCTATTTGTTAATCCATATTCTCACAATAATTTCAAATGTATTTTACAACTGTAAAATATACAAACATTGTCGGAGTCCTTCGAATAAAATTCGGATCGAATAAAATCACGCTTTTTAAGAAATCTACAATAATATTTTCTGATGTTTCTTTTTCTATTCCCTGCAGGTCGTCAATTCCAATCGCAAGAAAACCACGGTAGAATAAGAGACAATCATATCTATGATAATTATGATCTCTTGGTGATATTTGTAAAAGCTCTGTTATCGTATATTCCATCGATGAGTTGCATGATTGTTTATTACATTAATTAGTTCTTTTTGTGTTCATAATGCACAAGTGGGAACTAAAACATGAAATGTTTTGGTTCCTTATTTTTTTCTCTCGAAAAATTTTAAAATATGTTCCCCGTTTTGCTCTTACATGTTTTTAACCCCGATAGTGTCGTTCAAAACGTCTGAAGCATGACATTTTCACATTAAGGCACGTCGGAGGGGAGTATGACCTAACCATGCTAGCAGTATTTGGACTCATAGGGAAAAGTCAAGCTGACACACAAGAGGAATGGCAGTACGGTCCGACTGCCTACCAAGGAAACATTGCTTGGCCAGACAGCACATTTGCCTGCACAGGCAATATAGACTTTGGTAACTCTTCCGAATTTGGCAGACTAAGCCCTACATTGTTCATTGAGATTTTATAAAAGATCCGGATCTTCCGAATGACCTTAAAAGTCTTGCACCGATAATTTTGCAGTATATTTCTACAACATTTGTCAGCAATATTTCAACATGTTAAGGTTGAACAATTTGATTTAAATATTCTAATGGAGCTATATATACACTCAACTATATTCAAATATCATTTTTAAATCTTTTATTTAAGTAAAGGTCTAAAAATAAATACCACGGTTTTAAATGTTGTTGAAATGATGCACAAAACTGATGTACCGTACTCAGTACCCGAATAATTTGTACTTTTTCATTTTTATGAAACGCGTATATACGGAGTAGTAAAGTAACCTTGAACATGTAAAAACGCCAAGCAAAAACACCACACATTCCTCCATTGATGACGCTGTTATTGTCTCGTTATGTCTGTAATGGATTTTAATGGATGAATAATATAGCCTCTTTCACGCCCAAGTTAAGAGTATAATATATAACTAAAGTAGAACAACAATTGTGCATAAGAATGTAACCCCGTACATACTCGTATAAAAATCATGGTTGAAGATAAAGCGGTAACGATCCATCCAATCTCAAGTACGGTCATCAAGTTCGAGAAAGAAGAAAAAGAAACAGACATGTTGAATAAAATATATTCAGACATTAACGACAAAAAATGGGATTAGAATAAATCTTGCTTCGTGATCCGTGGCTTGTTCTTATAAAAACCTGAAAGTATTTCGTGCAATACTGTTATATCAATTCTCCTATTTTACATGTTGAATGTAAACTCACAGCTTATTCTGCATGAAATATGGTACTAACACACAAGCAAGCAACAAATAGTGAAAATGACCTGAACAGGGAGGCCACCTGCTTAGCCCTCAAGCATTTCAAATCCAAAATCAAATTATCTCCAAAATTGTATTTATTCTGATGAAAACCTAAAATACATTTCCAAAGAATTTAACAAGATTTACGTTTCGCTAAAAACAATCCATGGACTAACCCAGTTTTTCTTATATTAGCATTTTTTGAACTTGAATAAAGGCGTTATAGCTCACGTAATGTAGTTTTCTGGAACATACACTCAAATGTTATTTTGTTTGTTCGTTGTGAAAAATAAAATGTAATCATTTGTATGGATGTATACTCAAAAGATGTTCTGGATACATCCTCAGCACAGACAGTTTGTCCACTCTAAAGTACAAAATGACAACCCGCGCGTTAGCAGTGCGTAGTGCAGGTATGCGTGCCTTCAAAGTCGGCACAATGTGTGCGTCCGCGTCGGTACTTTGTACTTCAGAGTAGATTGACTGTATGCATTGTTGACATTTATAATGGTACTTCAACCTACCCAATAAATTATTCATTATAACTCACTGACGCATGTCTTATATCCAATCGTTAGTATAAGGCCGCCATACCCTAGTCAGCAAATGATTTCTAGTAACCGTCGCACCCCTCTTATAAAACGAAACATTGAGTTACAACATTTTTCTGGAAGTATTTTAATGTTTTTAATTCATCTATCTGGTTTGATGCGTATAAACATAGACTAAAATGCTAAAATTAGTCAACTGCTAAATACCTGAATGACTGTCCTTCAAACGTTGATTAAAACAATTTCTGCTCAAACATTTATTATAGAAATAATAAGCCCAGCTTACCTGCACAAAGATCCGACTTTTCCCACTCCTGCTATCTGTGAATATTGCTGTAGTACACCTCTTAAAACGTAAAATTAATGGTCATGAGCAGCCAAGAAATCTTAATGTTAGTAGTAGACTACTTCTCGTCTAAATCGCGATAGGATTCCAGCCTCTTTATAAGTTATCCTTGCTTATCCTAGAGATCACAACTGTCCCTGCAGCTCGATCCGGTAGTGAAGAACTATAACACAAAGGTTTGGAGATTATAATTGCCTGTTTCTAAGAAAGTTCCAAGTACTTTTGCATGATATTAAATCTTACAAATTAATATTTGTGGTATGACATCAACTGTAGTTGTAATGTCTTCACAACATTCTCGTGTAAACACACTACGACGAAATGGCGCGAACAGATAAAAAAAAGTTGTGGCTAAATTCATCCGCCAATTACTAAATATGAGTGGGTGTGTAGTGAGTAAGTTGTACTGTATACTTCCGCTGCTTTAATAGTTTATCACCTCACCGGTAGCCACGACATATACCACTAGTTACCGGGGTTACGATCTAGTATGTTGCAGTGCCTCTCTGTCACCCACCTAATTTTTCCCGCTCACACTCTGACGTAGACACCTTGGAATATTGCAGCAGACGTTAGGATGGCGTTAACCAGGAGAAGTCACCCAGGTTACTGCGCAATTCAATTATGATCTTCTTACCATACCGTGTTGACTAAAGAAGGAGAATCGATTCGATTTCAAATGGCGCATTAAAAGCTCGTAGAGTACGATAGGATGAGATTGCGCATCTAAATCATAAGTGGTCAAAACTATTCGCACACGCGCCAACCACGGCGTTTCTATACAATGATACGTCGAGAATTTATTGAGTTGGGAGTAGTTCTTTATTAACGAACGAGGCAAAACCATTAATACGACGTAGAAATTATGAAATATTTGTACTTGTCATTTTTGTGTGACAGAAATCTAAAGATATAGGCAGAACATGTTTTTATCAGCAGTTGATCTGGATTCTACTTAAGAGATGGTAGCTCATGAATTGGATATGAGGTCAAAATATCTTGAACACGTTGAAGGACATTAAGATCCGTGATGTTAAGAAGGAAAGGAAATCACACTGGGGCTATCATTTGGAGTTGATGAAGTATAAATTTGAAATTGTGTATTTATATTTATCTTATTCATTTGAATCTTTTGTTTTTGATTTCCTGATGCTTTCATCGATGTGGAAGGGATTTTAATTAATTATTTGAATATGTGCGTGGGTAATTGTAGATGTTGGGTATGTTTATGTTTGGGTAATCATTTCTTCTCAATCATTACAGAGCTAACATAGCAGCATATGGACAATGAGATCATCTTACCCAAACAAATAGTGAAGCTACTCATAAAGCCTCATATTCATAAGATGATTTTACGTTTTAATGTATGAAACCTTGAATAAGAATTGATCATAAGAGGTTAATGAACTCAACTTGTCCGCGTTTTCAAGCAAAACCAACATGTAGTAAGCCTAACATTCATCATCGCTATCTACATCCAATTATATCACAACATTCTGTAGTTCTTTTGATATGTTTCTTTGTTAAAATGATGTGCAACAATAAACACTTACGTAAGAATCCGTGAAATGCCTACAAATGATCGAATTTCTATACTCAACACATACATAAAATGTCTCATTCCTTCTCTGCCTTATCAATAATACTAAAAAGAATACTGAGTCTTGCCAGTAATAAAGTAAAGCGTGACTACTATATAGGGGTTCGTGAGTGAGTGCTTTTACCGCACGCGGTATGCCCAGGTTATATGAACATCGTGGGAAAGCCCTTGAGGGGGCTGTATATCATAGCAAGGGGATAATTTGTTCTACGTTACGGGAAAAGCCTCACTAAATGCGCATTCAATTTCTTCAAAGGAAATCCGTGAGATACAAGCAGTGCGGTTAATATTTGCTTATAATAGGCAACCTTATATAGTATTGCACTGACATTGAAGACATTTACTGAGATGAATCACGAATGCACCAATCACTTTATATACAATGTATCACTTACATAATATGATTGCTACAGGTATATATAGCGCCCTCTTAAATGGAATAATTTAATTATCAAAATCTTTCAAAACACACATTTCAGTTCTAGTTAACAAAATTTAATTATTGAGTATGAATTCTATGATGTCACATGTAGTGTTGAGTTGTGGCAATTCTCAAAGTTGCTTTACTATCATCACAGAGGAGTAAGATAAGATAGAGCGCGTACCACCAGTCAAAGTCCCCGTGTATTGTATGCTACCAGTTCTCGCATATTCATGAGGGCCGATTGTTCGATCCTGCCGTGTCAAACAATCACGCCAGCGCTGCGTGCCTTCGCGTATACGCGATAGAGCGTTGTGTGCTTTCGCGATTACGCAATAGACCATGAAAATACGCGGTAATTGCGTAGCAATCTCGCCTGTCGCATTTCATGGAACAATCGGCCCTCATTATCGGATGAGGCGGAGACTTTGACTGATGGTACGCGGTCTGTTATCTCTTTCGTCCATGACTATCATATTTCATCTTTAAATATCTTAGTAAAGTGATATTCTTATCACCTCCACCATTTTAAGAAATTATAGTTAGTTTGTTTGATGCGACCATGAAATTAAATTATTTGTGTTATCCATCACGTGCTCATCACGTGCTCTATCGTTTATAGTCTCTTCAAATAAGACTGTCTGAGCGGTATTATCTAACGCGCCGTTTGTTTACACTGAGCATGCGTGCATATATATAAATTCAGGAATAAGCGGTGCGATAATGCCTGATGTCATATCTTTATTGTGTACGCCCCAAGATTAAAAGATTTCAAACAGTCTAGCTCATATCTGCAACCTGTCATTGAATGGATCTACTTTTCCTGATGAATGGAAAAAAGCCAGGGTGACACCAATATTTAAGTCAGGCGATAAAACAGATGTAGGGAACTTTAGGCCAATTTCAGTATTGTCAATTCTATCAAAAATTATGGAAAGGGCTGTGCATGATCAATTGTATGTATTTAACTAATGCAGGCCTACTGTCTAATGCTCAATCAGGTTTTCGTGCTAATCATTCCACTTCCACCACACTACTTGATGTTCAAGATTTCATTTTAAATAATATGGATGATGGTTATGCTACAGGTGTTATATTTCTTGATTTAAAAGCGTTTGATACCGTGAGCCATGAAATTCTTATTAACAAACTTCAGAAGTATGGCATAGAGAACAGTGAACTTTTATGGTTTAAATCGTATTTGAGCAACAGATCCCAGACTGTTAGTGTAAACACAACACTTTCTGATTTTCAATCTGTCAACATAGGAATTCCTCAAGGCTCTATACTAGGTCCATTATTATTCATAATTTTTGTCAATTGCCTGCCTGATGTTGTTGGTTGTAATTGTAAAACTGTTATGTATGCTGATGACACATCATTAATGTGCAAAGCTAAGACTGTTTCTGATCTTCAAATGCAATTAGAGTCATGTCTAAATAAAGTAGCTGATTTGTTCAAAGCTAACAAACTCACTTTAAATGTTTACAAAACTAAATGTATGATATTTGGCACAAAACGTAAGCTTGAAAGGTTCAGTGAAATTCAACTTATCTATAATAATAACATTATTGAAAGAGTTGATGAATTCAAATATCTTGGTGTAAAATTTGACTGTAACTTGTCCTGGTCAGCTCATGTTGATTATAATGTGTAAGAATGTTTCCAAAAGAACTGGTATTACACGGCGTGTAAAACATTTTCTCCCATTCCACACCACTGTAATGTTATCAAATGCCCTTGTTCTTCCTCACCTTGACTATGGAAGCACAGTTTGGTCAAATTTTTCAGTTGAATTTCATAACAAATTACAGGTACTTCATAATAATTTGGCCAGAACAATACTTTCTGCAGATATTAGAACGCCAATAAATGAATTGATGGAAACACTTCAGTGGATTAAACTAGATAATAGATGGCATAATCAATTATTGCTGCTCATTTTTAAATGCTTAAGGAACTTAAGTCCATCATACTTATCTTCTCAATTTAACTTTGTACATGATATCCATACCCACCTAACTAGAAATCATAGTACAAATACATTGATTGTGCCAAAATTTAAATCAAATTCAGGGCTACGTACATTTCATGTGAGAGCAGCCTATGCATGGAATAATTTCCGGTAGTTAGAGCAGAGTTGGAGAATATTTCAATAGGCCAATTCAAATCAGAAGTTTACCAAGTTCCTGTTTGAAAAGTTTTATCCTTGTGTACATTGTAATTTTCAATCAATTTCATTATTATCACATAACTTTTTTGTTGTATTTCTAGTTACTTGATCCCATTTGTTGTTGTTTTTTTAATGTGTACATCTTGTGTAAAATTTAAATAATTATGATGTTTGTATAATTATAATGTACTTTGTATGAGAGCCTGCTTGAAAAGCCGTGCTTGTCACTGAAGCTGTTTCACCCTCAATAAAGAAAGATTTCTATCTATCTATATACCCGGCCAGGGAGGTAAATAACATGTTAACTGGGTGGGCATTTGCCCACCCAGTAAATTATTTTGCCCACCCAGTAAATTCAACCTGCCCATTGCCCCAAAGTGCCCACCCAGTAAATTATTTTGTCCACAAAAAAATTGGGCACCATATAATAATTACCATTGAATTTTACTGCGGTTTTTTTACTACGTAGGAGTAATGGTGAGTGATAATTAATATAAGATTTCTAAACACCCAAAGTGAAATATAATATGGTATACAATTTTTCTTGAAAGTTGATATGCTAAAAATCGGCAGAAGATGCATTTAGGGGAGGGTTATGTCCACTTTTTACATCAAAGCCAAATTGTACGCAAAAATGGGTCTATATTTCCGAAAATCCAAACGCCTGGATGCCATTAATTATGGCTGCCCACCCAGTAAATTATTTTCTATTATTTGAGGGCAAAAATAAATTAAATTGCCCACCCAGTAAATTATCCTTATTTACCTCCCTGTATACCCCGCATATCATGGCTCCAGATGAGCAGCCTTATCAATTAGGTCTACTGATTTGATCATAATGCTGTGCACTTTGTATTTTAAAAAAAAACCGGTTTTCTCAAATTTGAAACATTTTGGTCAAACTTAAAAAAAAATGATCCTATTTTACAAATATTGTTAAACAAAGAAAACATTCTACAATTTGAGAAAACTGTTTCTTATTTTGTGCTTTTAGAACATAAATATGCAGTTTACATCAATTTGAAAATTAAGGTAAGTTGAAGAATGTTGGACAAAAACATGTGTAGCGCAGAAAATATAAGTGGCACTATTCTAAAAAATTCCACATTTTGTTACAAATATGTGTGCTGGTTGGATTTCTTGCATCATTGTCTTTCTATAAATGTATACTTCTATTATACTTATCACCATTACTTATAAAGATACAATACAAAACAATGTCTAAAATTTCTCATTTTGGAGTGACCACGCGTGCCCCTTAAAGCAGTCAAGTTGAATAGCTCAATCGGTAAGACGTTTAAACTCCGGTTAAACTCCTAATCAAAATACGCCATCTCCTTTTGTGCCCGACATACTTCTTGCGAGTTCGAGCCTCGGCGCAGTTCCTGTTTGTTCCCGGAGTTTGTTTTCATTAAATAATTCAAGCTTTCCGTCGGTTTTCGCTTTGGGCAAGCATGGATATAGTAGATGAGAAGGAACCACAACTAACCATCATCAAAGTGACAAACACATTGCCGACACGTTTCTATACGCTTCAACCGCTATTGTTAAATCATAATCCTCGGGATTATATCCCAACACGATGGTCATCGGTGACGTAACATTTCTATGACATGACATTTTCAATTCTACGGCTGCAGTCAAGCGACCATTGCTTATGGACTAAATGCGGCCTTGTGAGCAGGAAAGGGCGAGAAAATACGATTATCCTAACAAAATGTAAAACCTTTTTTAAAGTGCCTTTAGTCGAAAATACAACGTATTTTGATTAAAGTTCCCAATATTTGTATTGTTTTGACTTCTCTGCATCTGAAAATGCAGAAACTTGTTGCAAATGTTTATAGAATCCAGTCTAAATGAACGTTAAAAGTGCGCTTTATCAACCAAGGTCACAACATCCGGTTCAAAATTTGCTTGTTCGCAAAGATTTATCGCTATGAATTTCCAGTTCTACTACCAAATCACGCTGATGGCGGCAATATGAGTGTCCTCAAAAGGGAATTTGTTGAGTCCTCTTCCTTTGTAATGAAGAATAGATAAGAGGGATTAGTCACAGGCGATCGAAAATCGATATGGTTAGTTGTGGTTCCTTCTCATCTACTATTTCCATGGGGCAAGTAACTAAATGCGTATTAGATAGAGATTTTACGAAATGAGGTTCGAAAGCACAAGTTTCAACGTCTAGAGGATTGTAGATCTATTCAAAACCACTTTGCTATGAAAGGCTTTACACTGAAAACTTTAATTGGTCAGCTTGACTAGCGTAAAGTTAGTCCAGATGGTGCCCATCTTGACTAACGTAAGGCTAGTCAAGCCTGCTTGACTAACGTGCTTGACCAACTTGACGTTAGGCGAGCCGGCTTGACTAAGTTGCCTGACTAGCTTGGACGTTAGTCAAGCCTGCTTGACTAATGTTAGGTTAGTCGCTCGACTAGTTTATGACTAACTTTAAGTTAGTCCAGATGGTGTCCATCTTGACTAACCTAACGTTAGTCAAGCAGTTCTAAGCTAGTCAGGCAGTTGCTTGACTAGCTTGCTTGACTAGCGTGCTGCAAACCACGTTACTGGTAAAAAATTGAAGAAAAAAAAGAGACACATGTGGATATTTATCTTGTCTGGTGGGATTTATTTTCATATTTTTGCGTTTTGAAACTGATATATTACTTGAAGAAAATCCTCTTACCTGGTAATCATGATGACAACACTTATGACCACTTACCTTCATTGGTAATTGAACTCGGACCTGGAGATTACAAACCCTATACACTCACCACTAGACCACGGAGGCACTTACAAATCATGGAACATAATATTAGTACTTTTAGGATTTTAAACTCTAAATCGCATGTGAATATCCAAAATATCACTAAATTACATTAAAATCCATCAGAAAGCTTTCACAAATATAAACAGTAGTGTTGTTAACAATGATGCTAGTGCCAGGTTGTCAATCCTAAACTTTCCATTCCGATAATATTATTTAACTATTACTAGACAACTACGTATAAATGGAGTAGCCATTTCAAAGCAATTTACTATATGTTGAACATGCACGTGCAAAGCGGTTGCGCAATTTAGTACTGTGAAATGAAAGTTACGAAAGTCATTGGCTTGACTAACCTAAGGTTAGTCAAGCCGGCTTGACTAACCTAAAGCTAGTCAAGCAGGCTTGGCTAACCTAAAGCTAGTCAAGCAGGCTTGACTAACCTAAAGCTAGTCAAGCCGGTTAATATCTTCAAGTTAGTCAAGCCATCGATATTGTAAGCTAGTCAAGCCATCGATATTGTAAGCTAGTCAAGCACCGCATTACACGTTAGTCAAGCAGGCTTGACTAGTTTATCAAAATTGCAAGCTAGTCCGGCAGGCTGGACTAGCTTGAGCTACGGGCTTGATAATGTTAGGTTGGTCAGGCGGGCTGGACTAACCTGCTTGACTAGCTTTAAGTTAGTCAAGCAACTGCCTGACTAGTTTAAGTTTTTAGTGTAGAAGTGAACGCGAATAGTTTCTATATTTCCTCATGCAGTACAAAATTACCAGTCATGTATTATCTGTTAAAAAAGACCAAATATGGTTTTTGGTTTGGGTAAAAAACACGCCACATAGTATTTTAAAATTAATGATTAAATTAGGTTAAAATAGGTTTTTGTTCTTAACGTCAAGCTTTTGTGTGTGATCATGACGTAAGAAATCAATTTGCCAAATCAGGTTTTGTTAAAACTTTAAACACGTAAAATTTGCTTGTATTCTACCGATCATGATGAATTTGTTCAATAATATGCTCGTCTCCCTCTAAATGTTAGCCTTCAAAACTTGGATACTTGAGAATGCACATGCTTTCTTCACGGTGTGTTTGGGCCTCCAAATTTTAGCATGGTCCAGGGCCCCAAAAGGTAAATCCGCTCGAGGACTTTACATTGATAACCATCTAAATAGCACTCCAGACAGCACCGCGCACGAAAAACTTAAGGTTATCAACTACTTAAACTATTTTCAAGTTTCAACAACATGGCGGCGGTATGAAGCACGCGAGGGTGTCACCGTCCGGAATCAACGTTAAATTGACTGTCTAAATAATCCCCAGAATCAGAAATATTGATACTGTCGACGTATATAGCAGTTTCGGAACACACTGATCAAAATTTCGAATGAAATGGATACCAGAAGAAGAAAAAATCAAGGTGGAAATGATACGGCGGGTGATTCAAACAGCGGCGGTAGTAATGTGAGTACTGCACGTAACACTAGCGCTAAACAAAACGCAGCTGATCCAAGGCCGACTACAAGTAAATATTTCGCCGATGATTCCCGTAGTGCTAATGCCCAGCCTACTGGCAACGATAGTGCAAAGGATCAGGACGTAAACGCATACATTAAACGGTCGCTAGAAACCCTTATTACTGGACAGAATGAACTGAAGAAGGAACTGAATGATATTAAAGCTGCCGTGAATTTCCAAGGTGAGGAAATTAAAGACATAAAAAGGACACAAAACGCCTGGACATAATAGCAAAAAATCAGAAAGAAAAGATCGGATCAAATACAAGCAAAATCGCCGAGCTGCATGATCACATTAATAAGCTTGAAAGACATTCACGAAGAAGTAACATACGGATAATAGGGTACCCCGAAAAAAGGGGAAAATGTCTTTGAGATAGTGGAGACCATTTTGAAGGAGCAATTTGACAGAGGAGACATCGAAATAGAACGTGCTCATAGAGATGGAAAGTTTCGTCACGGTGTAAATCGACACATCTTGGTCAAATTTCTCCGGTATCAAGATAAAATGGACATTATGAACGAAAAGAAGGAGAAACTTAAGTATGAAAATTATCACATGGTAGAGGACCTAACGGTCAAGGATTTAAAGGAGAAAAAGGCGTTCTCTGAACGAGTAAAATTACTGTATAAGAAGAAAATTTATTTCCGGTTTGTCGCTGGTTACTGGAGGGACAAAAAAGGAAACAAGGCGCCTTTTTATGCAGATGATACATACGGTCGAGATTATGGAGAATATACAGGCCCAATACACAGGAATACACAGAATGATAGCTGCACCCCATGATAGACTAATCTTAACACATTATTATAGACACAATAAGTGAATTGAAATTGAGCAACCAGTTCCAAAGATATGAGCAATTAAAGAGTTTCTAAAACAAGAGGAAACAAAAGGAAATATATCCTTTGTTTGGCTATATCTCAAAATCAATATTTCCGAGTTCCGACTGATTTTGCTTGATCGCATCACATATTGTTTTTAGTCATGGAACAAACGATAGTAAAGGTGTAGCTATTTTAGTAAATCCAACAATTACATGTACGTTTGACCAAGTGATAAGTGACTCGGAAGGAAGATTCATTTTAGCAAAAGTTAGTATCGAAAAAAAAAACCTTTTACCTGTTAAATGTGTACGCTCCCAATAATGACAAAGATCAAGTTATCTTTTATGATCAGTTAAGCAATATTATAGAAAAACATGTAATTAAAGAATACTTGATTATAGGAGGCGATATGAATTTAGCTATGGATATCACTTTGGATAGAAAATCTAAAAATAATACTATTAAGGATGAGCATAAGAATGGCCGAATTTCCCTCAAACGTCTTCTTTTTAAAAACAATTTAATAGACATTTTCGTACAAGAAACCCTACCAAAATAGCTTACACATGGTCAACACGTAATCGCAATTCTGCATCAAGGATTGATTATTGGTTTATACCTCAGTCGCTTAAAATGAATATAGTAGATTGTAATATTGTACCAAGTATTATGTCCGATCACCAAACAATTATTATGAAGATTTCTTTGAGTGATACCGAGCCTCGTGGGCCGGGTTTTTGGAAGTTCAATAATAGTCTTCTAGAAGATGTTGATTATCATAATTTAATTAAAAGTGTCATTTCAGATGTTAAACGTGAATATGCTAACTTAAGGGCTGGGGTATGAGCGACCTTGAAGTACCGGTATCTGGAGAGGGGAAGCAATGAGTTACCCCAAATCACAGCGGCAGGTAGTGACTGGGCCGCCGAGTGCTAATATATATTTATTTTGGAAGGTTCGTGTTTGTTTTAAATTGTGGGGCGTTTTTCCAAAATTTGATATTTTTGGTGATATTTCAAAAAAGCGACATGCCAAAGACAACTCTTTGGGCACATAGTTTGTTAGTGTTATTGCAGTTCTTTTCCACATACCTACGTTAACATTCGATTGGGTGATTTACTAATATTATATATTTTATGACTGCAATTTGGTGTTTTCAATGCGTTTTACACGTATCATGAAATTAACGCAAATATCTAGTCACGCTGCTTTTAGAATTTTTACCTGATCGTCGGCTTTTGCAGGCAACATAATGCAGATTGGCTCACGATAGATGTCGTATTCCTCTATGTGGTTCACTCATTGATAAAATGAGTTTGCATTCCTTGTAACAACACACACATTGCCGTCTGGAAACCGGGTCTGGTACTGATTTTGGGACAGCCAATAGACTTCAGCGCCGTATCAAATCTCATAAAAACCACACGACTGACGACTATGTGTTTATGTTTCCCGCACGAAAGCTTGTGTCTACATCTATTACTATACTTCTTTGGAAACGTTGACCTTTGACCATTCTTTCTTTGTATAACGCCCTGATATGACCTTGATATGTTCGCTTGATTGGGTACGTTATAGCATCCATTTCATTGTTAGGACTTGGTCAGTAGATAATACTTGCAGGGATACAATAGTTTAACATGGTGTATGAGCATGGTGAAAGACTCATTATTGATTAGGCGAGGACATATTAAAGGCACAGGTCCTTTGCGTGTATAGCAGAAAATTATAATAGAATGTGTGAATAGAATGTTTGGAATTTTGCAACTAAAATACTAACTGCATTCTGCATTATGTATTTATTTATTTATTTAGGCCTATGCCTATTTATTTATTTACTGACTTATTTATTTATTTTATTTATTTGGTATATTAGTTAGTAGGCCTAGTTAGTAATATTCCATGATAGGCCTACGTCGGTTTATTATTGATTGTTGATAACTTGACAACTTGATTGATTGATCGATTGATAGTCATTTCACATTATATTCCTAGTTTATAGGCCAATTTGAATAGCATCGTACATTAGATAAATAGACCTATCAGTATTGATTTATTCTATTCAGCAATATCAAGGATTACTATCAAACTTCTCATAGCTGATTGTCAGTTGGCTCAGTGGTAACGCAGTAGGTTTTACAACACCGAGGTCCCGGGTTCGATTCCCTCCTCTGCCAATTTTTTGCAAGGCTGAGAAAAAAATGAAATTTCTGGACTGCAAACTTATTTGGCGCGCGATCTGAGCTGGTCCCTTTCTGGTGGCTGTGTCTGTTACAGGCACACTCCCTCTGCATCCAAACCAGGTTCACGCTCATTACACCTCCCTTAAATGATCAACAATTTTGGGAATTTATGAAGTTCAAATTACGTATGGAAACCATATCATATTCAACCACAAAAATCGAGAAAGAAATGCACGTGAAAGATCTTTGAATAAAAGATTAATTGATCTTGAAGAAAAGATAAATAATGAACTTCAAGAAGAAATTGTACACGAGTATGCCGAAGTGAAGAAAAACTTAGAGGAAATATATAAATACAAAGTTAATGGTAGTATTGTGAGATCAAGAGACAGGTATTATGATGAAGGAGAAAAAAGCTCTAAATATTTTTTTAACTTGGAAAAAAGAAATGTTTCAAAAAAGGGAATTGATGAATTACTTGTAAATAATGTCCTTAAAACTACATCAAAAGATATTCTTGGTGAAATCAAAGTCTTTTATGAAGATCTTTTCTCAAGTAAACAAGATGGTGAAGGTTATGAAGATATTGAGGAATATTTAAATCAAATTGAGATTCCCAAGCTTTCTCCACAACAGCAAGAGCTCTGTGAAAAGCGTTTGACTTTGGACGAATGTTACAAAACCTTAAAAGATATGTCTAAAATAAATCTCCTGGGAGTGATGGTTTCTCTAGTGAGTTTTACCTATGTTTCTGGGATTTGCTTGGAAATATTTTAGTTGACTCTTTAAATTTTGGTTACTTAAATGGTCAACTTTCAACAACGCAATCACAAGCAATAATTTCTCTTCTACCTAAGCCTGGAAAAGATCCAAAGCTTATCAAAAATTGGCGTCCAATATCATTATTAAATATCGATTACAAAATAGGTACAAAGGCAATTGCTAAACGAATGGAAGGTGTACTACCAAGTATTATAGGTCATCATCAAACAGCCTTTGTCAAAGGTAGATATATTGGAGAAAATATTCGTTTAGTTGAAGATATTCTGCAGTACACAAATGATAACCACATTCCTGGTATGTTACTTTTTGCCGATTTGGAGAAAGCTTTTGATTCTGTTGAATGGAGTTTTCTTATGGCAACCTTGAAAAAAATTTAATTTTGGTCCAAACCTGCTTTCATGGGTAAAATGTTTTTATTCAAATATTAAAAGTTGTGTAATAAATAAGGGGTTTTCTACTGGTTGGTTTGATCTGACACGAGGTGTTCGTCAAGGATGCCCCTTATCAACAGCATTATTCGTGTGTGTGATAGAAATGTTGGCTTTAATAACTTTGAAATGTAAGGATATTAATGGCATAGAACTCCCAAGTGGGGTGGAGCTTAGGGCTCTTTTTTGCAGATGATGCAACCTTTTTTCTATCCGATTCAAAATCTGTGGAGAATCTTGTAAGAGAAATAGATAAGTTTGGAAGGTTGTCTGGTTTGAAGATAAATTTGGAGAAAACAGAATTGATGAAGATAGGAAGTCTTAGACACTGTAATGATTATGTTTATGGTATTAAACCAACTAAGGAACCTGTGAAAATATTGGGCTTATTTGTTGGTTATGATAGTAAAAAATGTAATGAGTATAATATTCAACCAAGACTTACAAAATTAAAGGACAAATTAGATATTTGGAGACAAAGAGATCTAACACTTAGAGGAAAGGTCTTATTAGTAAAAAGTATTGGTATTTCACAAATGACTTATTTAATGTCCACAGATTATGTGAGTGGAAATGTGTTATCTGATGTTCAAAAGATACTGTATAACTTCTTATGGAGTGGAAAACCAGAAAAAATCAAACGTTCTGTTTTAATTGCACCAAAAGAAAGCGGAGGAATAGAGATGGTAAATATATTCAATACAGACAAAGCATTAAAGATAATGTGGCTAAAAATTTTTTGAGTGAAGGTTATGCACCGTGGAAAGATGTCCCAAATTATTTCTTTAATAGAATGGGAGGTCTGGAGTTCCTGTTACAATGTAATGTTGATGATTCTGTTTTTCCTGCAAATTTCCCCCAGTTTTACAAAGAAGTCATTTTAAGCTGGCAAAGTTTTAAACAATGTAATAACAAAGAAACAATCAATTTGGAAGATGTATTGCATATGCCACTAAGTTATAATAAGTTGTTTTCAAAAGATGTAAACAAGTCTCTTAATAGAGCTCGAACAAGACTAATAAAGATTAAAGATATATTAGATGATAAAGGTTCATTTTATTCATACGAAAAGCTTTGTGAAAAATATGGACGATGTATTGATTTTGTAACATATTACGGTGTTATAAATAGCTTACCAAGGGAATGGAAATTAGAAATAAAGAAACTTTCTGAAACAGATATGGGAAAACTTAAAAGTATTGAAAAAAATATTTCGTTAGAAGTAAAGAAGTTAACAACTCGTGATGTATCTAAACAATTTAACATGTCACAATCAACAAAACCAGTAAATCAGAATTATTATGATCGTTTGTTTGATCATTTGGGTAATCTAAATTGGGAATACATTTGGACATTACCTTTTCAAATTACCACTGAAGAAAGAATGAGATTTTTTCAATATAAAATCCTTCATCGAATAATTCCAAGCAATAGTTATTTAAAGCTTATTAATCTGAAAGAGAACGAAAATTGTCATTTATGTCAAAATAAAGAAACAATTGATCACATGTTCTGGGAATGCCATCAAATAAACTCTTTTTGGAAGGAGATAGAGACATGGTTAAATGGAAAGATACAGACTCAAATACATCTATGTTATAAAGATATAATTTTGGGACTGGAAGGACATTCAAGGTTCAAAGTGCTTAACTATATTATTCTGAGTGCTAAGTATTATTTATTTAGGAACAGGTTTTCAAATGAGAAACCATATATCGCCACGTTCTCACATTTTTTAAGTAAAAAAATTGAAGAAGAAAAAGCTTGAGAATGCAAACCTAACTAATGTGTTGAAGCCATCGAGACCCCAAGCCAATATCTCTCAGAAATGTTGTCCAAGGACATATTTTCAACATACCTGAAGTTGATGGTGGATCAAATTGTCTGACATTGGTTTTCAGGGGGGTCAAAATGTACAAAAATGTACAATTGGGGTTTTGCATGGGTAATATCTCAGCTAAAAGTATTCTAATAGGCTCAATATTGGATAAGAGTATTGTCCTACCAAAGGGCTCTGACTGGCAAAAAAATGGACAATAAAATTATTTTTACTTTTGGAGTTCTGACCCCCCAAAGTTGGTCCTGGATGGACGAAGTTGCATTTTGAGGGCCCTATATCTTTTAAAGTAAAGGAGTTACAAGTTTTCTGATGCCAGATTTGAATTCTACACAAATAAGTATCCCAGGATACATACTTTTGTTGTAAAGGGTGCCCTTTATACATTTATGGACCTCCAAACGTCGTCTTTCGTCATTTTTTAGGCTGACCCCCCTAAATTTCAAATTGATGCCACGGGAAAACAAAATGGAGTATGAAGCTCAAATTTTCGGGATTTTACTTTCTCATCAATATCTACCACCACACAGAAAAAGAAAAAAAATTGAAGAGGTGCTGCGGTGCACATCCCTGGAGTTGACATGGAATGGGTCTTAAACTATTTAAAAAAACTTGCATTGATCATTTCACTTCGAGTGTTAAGAAGAATTCAAATATCACAGATATACTTTTGTAGGTCCTGTGGTTCTTGATTTATGTTGTAAAGAGGGCGGAAACAACAACACGTTTGTAAAACGTACATAACTCATTAATAAATAGTAAAAATTAAATAGTAATAATTTATAAATAGTAAGTCCAGTTGAATAGAATTATAATTTAGTACAACTACACAACTCATTAACAACAATAAATCAAGCAAGTTTTCAAAGCGTATGATTTGTAGAATAAACTTTTGCAAAACATCATAGTGTTATTTTTCAATAATATATTAATTTAGATATTGAAAATCGAGTTTTTGGCTGCTCCGACCAACAATTCCCTCGTCTACCTATATCGATATTTAACTTCTGTCGTACGTAGGCTAGTCGAATACAATGTACGCAAACCATAGAGTTTCTACATGGATGTATATTTGATGTCGTCTGTAAATATCCTTGTCAGTGCTAATAATAGTACGACTAATTTTCTAAAGTGCCAAACTTAATCATTTCAGGGATCGGAAGTGATATTACGTTATCATTTTGCAGACGTACGGCTATCCCGTCCTTCTGTAACATACAAATTGTTTTCATTTATATGGGAATGACCCAATTTCCTATGGTTGTCTCTTGAAAAGAAACGTATCGTATCATCTTTTGGGCTTATCAATAGTGTACTTTCAACGTTTACAATATCGACTTTAGATTACAAATGTATCCATGCTCCTTATTTCTACTTTTACTTTTTAATCCTGGTTTTTCATTCAAATCGGTGTGTAAAGTTAGGGGAAATAACGTTGGAACTAAGTTGTTATTGTGGATGAAAACAGGTTGGCGTAGAAAATATAAGTTGGCGATATTATCGAAAACTCCTCATTTTGTCAGAAATCTGTGTGTTAGTTAGATTTCTTTTATCATTTTCTCTCTGATAATGTATATTATTCTTATATACTTATCACCATTACTCATAAAGATAGAATACAAAACAATTAGGGGAAACAACGTCGCACCGTGCCGAATGGATCATCAAAATATGCAGAACAGTATTCGCGATCTACCGACCTAGGTAAAACCGGCTAGGTCTTGTAATGCTATCGGATCTTTCTTCTTCTTCTTCTTCTGGCAACACATTTCAAAATGCTTCTTCTCTTACATGTTACATCGTACAATGACGTCACTTGCACATATGCATTGGCTATATCCAGTGTCTATAGGGTGTTCACAGATAAGGGGTCAAAGGTCATTAAGGGGGTCATTTCCGGTCTGAAAGCTAAAAATATTCAAAACATCACTGTTTTTTACAAATTACATAGCAGAGTGTTGTCATTAGCACACATGCATTGCTATCAACCAGGGTCTTTAGGGTGTCTACAGTTTTGGGGTCAAAGGTCACTAAGGGGTCGCTTCCGGTCAAAAACCAAAAATCATCAAATATGTTCATTTTTCTCAAAACATAACCAGACCAGAGTGACATAAACTTCATATATGCATTAGTGTTACCCGATGTATGCACGGTATTTTTATCTTTTTGGTCAAAGGTCATTTAGACGTCATTTCCGGTTTTAAGCTAAATAATTTCAAGAATTTTTATCTCCATAACTAAGCATAGTAGATTGTTTTTATTTAAACTGTAACAATGCATTTTCACGGTGTATATGAGGGTTTTTTGTATTGGGGTCAAAGGTCATTAAGGAGGTCAAAACGTCAAATTTGCAAAAAAAAATGTTTGAAATTATGGAAAAGTAGCTGTATCTCAGCCTATGGAAGACGGATACAGCCCCTACATGCTACAGTGATGCACCATTAATGGTGTGAGATGTCCATTAACTCTAAGACTGGCATTTCCGGCCCCGGCTAGGTCCAGATCTGTAACCAGATCTAGTTGGGTTTTATTATCTTTGAGAAATCGCTTTTGTTCTAAGCGTAATGTTACTCTGGTTATCTGCAGGGGAGATGCGTCCCCCCAACTTTTGGCAAAATGGACCATTTTTGTTCTTCTCTGCCACTTTTTCAGACCGATTACCCCCCCCCCTCCACACACACACACATTTCAAGCCGGATTGGGCCTGTGTTATAAAGTCCTCACATTTCTCTATACTTTTTTTAAATTGTTTTTTCGTTGAGAATGTCCTCTATCATCCATAGTTAAGTATAGTATTATCTTTTTTGAAATTAAGTACAGAAGTTTTCAAAAAGTTGAAATTGTTAATTGCCTAAAAATATAAAAAATGCAATCGTGTTTCTTTTCCAACTTGTTGAGAGCTGTAACGTGTTTTGTTTTATAATAAGAAATTGTCATCAATATCAGAGTCCAATAATGGCTTGGGCCAGTTTTTAGAGCATTGTATGGTTACGTGTTTCTCAAGTTTTGAACATGCTTTTAAAAGTTGATTCCAATTTTCTAAGAGTAAACAATGCTTATAATTCCCTGTTATGGTATTGTATGGTTACGTGTTTCTCAAGTTTTGAACATGCTTTTAAAAGTTGATTCCAATTTTCTAAGAGTAAACAATGCTTATAATTCCCTGTTAATTTGGTACTCCAAATAATAAAAATCTTGTCATATTTTGATTGATATAGAAATTAAAACAAACCTTTGAAGATACGATGTAAACAATGTTGATGTCACATCAATCATTGCAATGATGTTCAAAAAACCAAGCAGGCAGGTTTTTTGTTTGCTTGTTTGTCTGGGTGTTTGCTTGTTATAACGGTCGCTTCATGCAAAGGAACGCTGTTTTTTTCTGAAATGATAAACAAGCACTTGTCTCTGCGAATTAAAGTATGCAGTCAACATCAATTAATTGGGAGGACAAGGTATTGTTCGGGAAGCTGACAGGACTACCAGGTGGCTCAAAGAAGCCATTTAGATCCGCAGAAAAGGACATGACACTCTAAACAGGGACGAGAGGTCTACGCACTCAAAAACAACTTTGAACAACTCATCACGTCCTCTACGATGGCTCCTGTTGCCCATAAACGGAGCCAGTCTGATGTGACGTGTTGCCAGTCTGATAGTATAGTGATGAACCGTCGGTATAATGTAGCAGATCTTCATTTTTCATAGGAAGTGATCAAAATGAGCTAAATCCACAGTATGCAGGCAACAGTTCACATCCATTCATATAAAGTGCATGACTGCATTATCTGAAAATGACAATCAATGAAATTTAATATTAAGCATTTTAAATTAAATTGTGTCAACTGCTTACATTTTATCAAAAGTAAACACATACATAGTTCATTGCTTCTAATGTCAGTCAACCCGTGCATATGATAATACTGTAAAGTTGATTGTTGATTAAAAGTTGATAAAAAAAACAGGAGAAGTATGAAAATAAGGATAAAAACCAATTCCCATAGCTGTAATTTCCTTTCTAATCGTCATTGAAAATAAAAAGTCAAAAGACCCAAATAAGCTATTCAATCGATCGTATTTTATTGTCTGTCTCAAATCCAATTACATATGAAATTGTGAATGAGCTAAAAATTGGTAGTTGATAATAATTTGAAAATGGAAACCAATTTCAAATTTTATTCGCATTTCTTACTTATCACTTCGATCACGATTTTGAAGAAAACGAACACGTTTCCTTTAAGCATGTTTGTAATTTGCGATAAGAATTAATTAATATTTCAATGTCACTTTTCAAATATTGTATCAAGGAAATTGGAATAGAATGCATCAGTAATGAGTTTCTTAACTTTCACATTTAATAAGCAAAACTTAATACAATGATTAATAATAATAATTACATAAAAGTTATAGCGCCGAGTGGCCATGTTTTGGTATTGAACCTGGCAGTAGGTCTCAGAAAACAAAATCATTATCGAGATTTGCCGTGCGCAAATGATGCTGAATGCTATTCAAATAATTCGTAATTTTACAGGACACAGGACCAATTGAATTCGCTAAATAAAAGTATAAATAAACCGTGATCTTGTGACCCTCTCATGTGATCACGCAAATAGGCTTTTCTGCGCCGCAAAGCTGGCCCGTTTTACGTGATTTTTACGTCGTCCAAGCGTGAACCATCTATAATTTAGCCAATTCATAATTTATAATCTAGTAAGATCGATGGCTGGACGATAAATCGAAAATTAGTTCTGTGCACCGTATTTTCATCGTCTGGCATGCATCTCGCTATGCTTTACTATGACCTTTATTTTGATCGTAAGTAGTCTGAAATTGAATTTTGTTTTCGCGGACTTTTCCTAGTAAATCGGAACAAAATATGTTCTTTAACCCTCCATTTTCACTCATGCTGCAGATTTCTAATTTTATACGATAGCCTTATTGTGGATGCACTCCTTACAAATTATACACCCTGTAAAACATGGTGGTAAAATAATTATGCCTACCCAGTAAATTATTTTGCCCAACCAGTGTATTCCACTTTAACATTGCCCCGAAATACCCAACCAGTAAATTGTAAATGTTCACCCAGTGTTATGTTATTTATCTTCCTGACCCACTCAGTAATAGTTTTCCATAATTTGAGGGCAAAATAGACAAATAAATAAATTGCCTACCAAGTTAATTATCCTTATTTCATCGATCCCTGTTGTAAAAAATATTGGTATCCATCAGTTTTTATTGAAAAGGTAGATTTTTCTAGATACAGTGTCTAGATACAAATCCGAGAGTTATGTTTACTGTTCATTAAAAAAATCTTCTTCAAACTAGTCACCGAAATCACACTAACGTTTCGATATATAGCGGTTAAATCACCAGTAGTATCGATAAAGATAATTCCTAATTATCGAAACGTCTGCGTGTAAATGTGATTCCATTGCACATTAATAATGGTGGATCTTCTTGAAATATCCAGAATTTATAGAGCTGTAAGACATTTTAATAAGATTAGAGAGGTTGCAATTTCCAAACGATACGCCCGTAGATCTATTCAAAATCCCGTCACAGGAGAGTGATTTTGAATTTGAAAATAGCAACCTCTATATTAATCCAAAAAGTGTGCGCAGTTTATGTTGCATTTTAATCTAAAAGTTGTGGCTGGTAATATTTAATGTTCTGCTTCTTCGTATAAAATTATATGACAACCAATTTGATGATTTACAGCAATAATACGATTTCCGCTTATATGGTTTTTTGTTCATTTTTAACCGAAATGATAAGGTAAAAGAATGTTTAAAAAACAATTAAAAAAACCAAAAAAAAAACCACATTATCTTAGCCGCTTAACTGTGGAGCTCTATGCGGGATTTAATAAAATAATTATGACGTTAATTCAAACTTGCCCTTTGTCCTACAAAGACAACAAACTTCACCGATTCCAAGTAAGTGGCTAGCACAGTCATGTGTGATAATCTATGAATATGCCAAAATTGGGTTTTAAACAAAATGACATTATGGCTTTAACATGTTTAAGGCAAAGCTTTTATTGATTTTGTTTTATAAAGTTAAATGACCTCAGCGAAAGTGTTACACAATAAATAGTGTATAAATATTTAAAAGTGAATACGAAAGTCATGACAAATAATTGTCATTGGGTATTTTAGCAATGAAAAATTTGGCAAAAATAAGGAAACAACAATATTGACAAAGTTGAAGCCCATCCAAATACATGCAGTTCTCCACTTAAGTATAGGGCTTTTACAATTTTATGTAAAATGTCCAATTTTGTCTTTAAATACACGACTTTAGGCATATTACTTGGAGGCTATATCATCACATCTATGCTACTGACAAAGGTGCTAAAACTGATTATTTGTACGATTTTCCAAACGAGCAAATATAAAAAACGAAAACTAGCTTGCCAAAAAAGGGTTAAGGGTTACACGATGACGACAGCAAACATGTTCGGCCACATCTATAGATATTGGCAATGCCTCATAATGTTAAGGGGCAGTTAATCTAGTTATACTTAGTGATCTTGGTATGATTCGTGTACATGACGTCATGCAAAGCATATTTAAATACACCAATCAATATTAAAGTAATATAAATCATCGGTATATGACGTTATAGTCGTGCACTTAATGTAAGCAAACACAAATATTGATAATGAGATCAGCGGTTAGGCTAATACATGGATGCAATAATTTTAAGAATCCGATTTCCTGCTACCAAAATATGTATAATTAATTACTGCACGATATTGATATGATGTGATTTGCTTTCTGCTTCAAGTACTTGCTTCCGATTCCCCGATTCCAGATAAATTCAGATTAATTTGTTGCGATTGAAATATTATTATACTGTTCTGTCAATGAAACATCCTAATCATTTAGTTGGAACCGATTGGCCTTGTAAGTTAAATTTTTATTTGGAAATTTTTTTTGGAAAAAGGGAAAAATCATGCATTTTGTTATTGTAGAATTGCAGTCACAAAATTCAAAGATTTGAAACGAAACTCCAAGCATTTAGCATTTTGAGTACAAGCTAAAATATTACTTTATGGTAATTGTAAATATGGTTTTCGTTAACAAAATGAGTTTGCCTAAATTGAGAGTACATAGAATTATAGACTCCAGGTGTTTAGGTTTGATGTCACAACATACGCACCTTAAAATGGATGTGTTGGCCCTTATTTCCAAAAATTGGACACATATTAAAATTTGATTTGTATTTACCAGTTAGTTCGAGCTAAATGATCACGATTGAGACTTATTGTATTTGAAAAATAGAATAATACTTTTATTCATTTTTATCTATACAAACTTGAAAATACTTCTTTTTTTCCGGAATTAGTAGTAGACATGTACAATGGTATGTTATATATTTATTATAATATAATGCATAATATAATGTATAAATCAAAGATATACATCCAAGATGGTTGAAATCATCCAAAGGTAAACAATAATGCTCAACCATATCGCTGAGTGACAACGATGGGTTTATACTCAATGAGATAGAACGCTTTTTGTTGCGTTGGGGAAAGCGCCACTACTTCATTGGTCAAATACCGACCGTTTTGCGCATTTTTTTCTACACATTTAGTGTAGAAAGGACACACGCTATTACTGTAAGTATATGTCATGATTGTGCTAAGCTTAATATCGGATACATATGCACATTGTGTTTATATATAATGTAGACAATAAATGGATCGGATATTAATCACGCGTGGACGGTAACAAACGGTTAGTTTGTGGGGGTGGGTGGGTGGGGGTGTGTGTGTGTGTGTGTTTGTTTGTTTGATTGTATGAGACATAAGCGATGGTTGATGATGCTCTCGTTCTCGCCCTCATTTCTTCCCGCACTTCTTCCCCTACACTCGATATCTTGTCTCCTCTACACTTTATTCCACTCCACTCTAGAGCTCTATTTCCCCCCTACCTTCCCTTCACTCTTCCGGTCATCTCTCCCCTCTATTAATTTTTATCTCTAACCCTAACCCCTCCTCTCACACACCCCCACACATCTTTCCCTCTCTCTCCTCTTATATTTTTTCGAGCAATTAAGAACTTGAATAAAGTCACCTAGTCTATATTGGAAGTAATATAACTTTAATCGATCCTCGTGCATGCGACAAGCATATGAATAGACACCCCAGTGCCTATTCTTATGTAATCTTGGTGGAAATACTTCGATGGTCTCTATTTTTTCACAGAGAGTTTTCGGCGATCTAAACCACGCTTTCAAATGATTTGATTTGATTTGATTTGATATGTTCGGGTTTTTGACAACCCTGGATAACCCAAGAAAGCCTCTATTGAAGCTTATTTCCATTGGGGTCCATTTGAACACCGGGACGGGATGGGAACAGTCAGGGGTTAACACCCTACTCTTTTCGAAACTGGCTGCGAGATACATGTACAGGTATGGTTCTCTGTACACGGGACCGACGGCTTAACGTCCCCTCCGAAGGACGGAGTACTAAATGAACCATGGGGAGAGCGGAAGTCTGAATTTAATCTACAGAAGTTGCCAATTAATTTCAGACTTTTTTTTCCAAGTCAATATCCCAGCAAATCGCCACCGCCGGGAATCGAACCGGGACCTCATGCACTAAAGGCAAGTACCCTAACCATTGCGCCACGCTCTCCCACAATGTAGATTGACTTGTTCGACTTCTCTGCTCGTGAATATTGCACTGCGATTTTTTTCGCGGTCTTTTCCTAGTAAAAGTTTTTGTATACTTCAAACCTGATATTCTGCGACCGAATGTATATTCTCATCAGTAAATTTAAGGCAGAAGAATAGGAAATGCTTAACACATGTCATCACAGTGTTTATTTTGACTGTTTTGTTTTTGTTTTTCGTAAAAACATTTTTTAACCAATAGCTTTAAACATAAATAACGAAACATAAAATAATACTTTCCGTACGGAAAGGATGAAAAAAGATTAAACCAATAGCTTTGAATAGTAACGAATCTCGGGTAAACCCCAACGTGAAATAATAATGTTGAGTACAACCCGTTGCACAGGATGACCCATATGTATGGGAGGTATTGATAGCAACATTTCCAGTGCAGTGGGAGTTTATTTGACATTCAATTAAAGATGTTATCACATCCTGAACAGAAGCCTGTCAAATACAAGAAAATCCTAGATGAGTTATCATGAGTATACTAATATTAATAACGCTATTTTGTTTTCAAACAGTAGTTCTAAAAGCGGCAATGGGAACAACGACAATGCAACCCGTCGAATAAACAATATTTTGCTGGAAGGGAAAACACAGTTTCCTGTTTATTGTTGTTAAAATGTGAAGGAATCTGAACCAACAGGTCAAATGACAGCAATTTTGAAACTGAGCGTAGGGAAACATTTTGCACAATAAAAATTTAGAACTTTTTAAATAACGATCAGCTAAACTCATTTTGTAGTTTATCCGGAGAGTTTGAGGGTTGAAAACCACGAAGAGAGATCTTCGTATAGTTGAGGGTTTAAAACGTTAAATGTTAATTCAAAACAAGATAATATCATGAAAAAGGAACGAAATAGGCGACATATTAGTAACTCATTTGATATCTCAAGTATCTTATTGAAACAAGTTCTTGAGATTTCTCCGTAGTCCACTTGCCCGTTGTGCATACTCTGCCTATTGCATAAGCTTAAAACACTGATTAATTAATCAATTCATGATTAAAATTAGTTTGTGCACAATTGATAGATTTAGTCACCGAACTCACTCTGTTTGTTGGCTTCCCATGTGACCTGATGTAGCGCTTCGGTTCAATAAAAAAACACAAAATGATTTTAATGTAACACTTCACACACTGCATGGGTTTAGCTCTTAACATTATTAAATTGTGGCAGAAGCCCGAGATACGTTCATTTTTTTTCGATAATTTGTTAATTTCTAGGCGACCAAATTAAAATTTAAAAATAAGGAACTTATCAAGTCTTGATTTGTTAAAATACCATCACTGAGATCATGATTTTACAGATCCACATACAAATGTCTACGAAGTAAAGGCTATATTAGATGCGCTATTTCAGGATATTGACAATGTCTATAATATCAGCAAGCCTAGAAAGAATGCGGCGGTTTATATCCTGATATTGAGCAGGTGAGGCCTCATGTAGCTGTGTTGATACAGCCGCTGAGTGATAATATTAGTGTTCCAGACGAGAAGTACCCAACCCAAATTGACCTTATGGCCGAGGAGAATTCCCGCCTGTAAGCATAGAAATAATATGAACTGGCCTGTAAAATGGTAATTTTCATATGGATGAACTAAATCTTAAAGCATCTTTTACTTCACAAAATGAATATAAAATATTATAGGTAAACAGAAGCTACATATTAGTGGAACTTCGTTCTAATGAAATTGATAAACTTTTGACCGAATTTGTATATCTATTATGTAGCCCACATTTGTCGTTAAGCCATCGGTTTTTATGTTTATTGAACAGCTTATTTTCAAAATTTATCGAAATTATCAGGATTTGTACATTTATGATAAACTAATGAAGTAAAATATACATTAGTTTCATATGTTAATGGATTTTATGACGTGAAAATTATATTAATTTTGATAAAAAATTTGTCGTATACTATGTCTTGCGTCCAGTATTATTTTTCTCGCACATATGGCATTAGTATTCAGTGGCGTAGCTAGGGGTTATGGCGCCCAGGGCTAAGTATACATTATGGCGCCTCTTCCCCGATACTGGCGCTCCTTCCCCAATCTTGAAACAATTGTGCGCTTAGATTTGCACAAATAGGGCCTTGCTTACTTGCTTAAGGGCGTACTACACCCATATATTGGTTTGATTGGTCTAAAAAAATATTTTATCATTTAAAGCTAGGCGATGTATGCACTGATCATGTGAAATGAAAAAAAATATGACAAAACATCGTGAAAGTGTTCTTTTTCACCTATTTGTCTAAAAGTTGACTGGTTGTTAAGGACGCTTATTTTTTAGCGATCCACGTATAGTCTCCTTCACAACCGGTTTCTGCCGTTTCTAACATTCATCGATATTCACATACAGTATTAGAATCGCTACCAGTCCAAAATACGACCTGCCTATAGGCTATGTATGTTTAGGGCTGGCACGTCAATTTGTATTACCAATAGGAAATACACAGGTCAGACTTTTGAAAATAATTCTTAAAGATTTGGTCAAAAAATTGGTAGCCGCCTCATTTATATGCTACCTAATCAGAAATTTTGTCGAAATAAAATTAAGGATCGAATGCGTTTTAGTGTCCAAAAAGGCAAAATTACCGTCAAACTTTCGCCGAATTCTACACTCTTGCGAAGCCCTCGAGCGGGTGCACAGTTAAATCGGGAATAAAAATATCCGACCTTTGCGATCAAAAACAACAAATTACAACTTTGGACCATGTTTGGACGTGCTATAGGCAAAAAACAATATTGCCAAATAATATAGAATAGAACATTTGACATCAACTTGACAAACTAATGAAGAAAATGTGTTCCATAAACATTAGATAGGTGCGCAAAACAATTCCTATTGAAATGCGTGTATAAAACTGAACAGGGCCGGACGGCTACTAGACTACCGCATATTGTTCAAAGTTCTCGTGTTGCCAGATTCAAACATGAGCATGTATGCCTAGAGCCTTCTCTTGGTAAAATCCCTGATAGAATCAAGATTGTGACCGTCGTGTTATCAAAATTGAATTTTAAGCGTTGGAACTTAACACAAATGACCATACGGGTATGCTCTCCCGGAAAGCCCCCCCCTCCGTTTTTTGGATTCCGCAGCTCCAAAAGACCCGTGACCAAAATAGAGCTAGGCCTATAGGCATACGTAAACACGGAAACTTGACAATTTCAGCTCTAAAAGACCTACATTGCACGATCATTCTTCACATTTCTGGTTTTTTTCAGGCCAAGAAAGACTCAATTTCTGGGTTTTTTCAGGACAAGAAAGACCCAATTTTAACCATTCGCAGCTCCAAAAGACCCCCGTTTATACTTGTTGGCAGCTCCAAAACATATCCCTTTCCGGCATGTACGCCGTCAGCTCCCCCGGGAGCTCCCCGGGACCCACCACCTACTTAATTCTGGGGGAGCATACCTAGTACCTCAGGAGCATACCCACCAGAAATATATGTTGTGCCCCCCTCCCCGTGCGTGAAGTGGCGTCATGGGGGATCATGGGCGTAGCTAGGACTTTTTTAGGGGGGAAAAGGGGAAATCTTTAACGAAACAAAATATAATAGGCTCAAAAAAACAAAAAAAGACCTAGTAAAATTCTTCTGGACGACCGCATCCAAGGGGCGGACTTCCCACAGGGGGTGGGGTAGCTTCCCCCATTGCCCCCTTATGTACCGTACGGCACTGGACGTATGAGAAATTTGCTCAATTCTGCAATTTAAGACATTTTAACAATTCCGCATTAATTTCAGACATTTTAAGGGTATGCGATGTATTGTTGGTCGAAGCAGCCAAAACAAAAAGTAGTTCGCAGCATCTTGCGAATGGTAGTGAGCTTTAGCAAAAATTGCATTGCTTAATTCGTAGCGAGCGCGTGTAGAAGAATTCAAATATCACAGATATACTTTTGTAGGTCCTGTGGTTCTTAAGTTATGTTGTAAAGAGGGCTGAAACAACAACACTTTTGTAAAATGTACGTAACTCATTAACAACAATAAATTAAGGAAGTTTTCAAAGTATATGATTTGTAGAATGAACTTTTGCAAAACACCAAAGTGTTATCTTTCAATATAATATATTGATTCAGATAATGAAAATCGATTTTTTGACTGCTTCGACCAACAATACCTCGTATACCCTTAAATGGTATAGTTTAAATAAAGTGAGTAGGAGTATATTAATATTTGGCTTTTGCAACAATATAGACTTTCGTGCCAAAACTTGCTTGCCCCATCTCGGCCTGCCTAAAAATGTAGGCCTAGGTGTAGGGGGGCCATATTTTGGTATGTCGAGGGGGGGGTGGGGAGGTTAAAGTGGGGAGGGCAAAGATTTGTTGGCATGGGGAAAGCAATTCACCACCCCAGATGGCGAGTTGCGATAATAGGCCTATAAACTGAATCAGCGGTGAAAAGCACGAGTATAGGCCTTCAATTCCGCAATTTAATAATAGGCCTACATTTTAAAAGTAACACAGAAAATTGAAAGTTAAAGGTTATACGGAACTGTGAAATGAAAGTTAAAGGTTATAGCCCGGGATCATATAGCACTACTAAAATATTAGATGATGAAATAAGCATGATAAGGGGCTCACTGGGGGATTTCCATAGGCCTACCAACTGAAATTTCTTATCCCTTCCCCGGCCTTCATAATCGCCTTTGTTGTCCCTGTTTGTTGTTAGGCCTATATAGTGTCATAGAAATGCTAACATAGCTTAGTATTAGTGGTTTAGCCAAACGTCGAGTATTAAAGACAATTAATCTCATCCCGGGAAAAATTCAGACACTTTACACGAATCTGATTAGCTAAGCCTAGGCCTATCATTGCCTATAGGCCACCTACATAATATCTGGCTTCAACTTTGTCAATTGGCATACTGCTGTTAGGAATATTAGGCCTACATTTCAAAAATACCTATAATAACAATTTAAATGACTTATCCTTTACTTTTAGACATTATAAACAATTTTGATTTTTCATACTTTGCTGGGATCACTGGATAGGCCTTTAAAATTGTCTAGATGGAATGTCTAAATGCGAGCGTAGGGCCTACGTTATATAAGAGCGTGCCGGATAACGTGCAGGAAATTTCATATTTTGACTGCGTTTTGACTAACTTTCTGTACTGAGGCATATGCCTGGCGTGACGTGATTCCAAAGCCTTGAGCGTGTTATTTAAAACCCATTTAATGTGCGCCAAATATCGCCTCCCCCCTTCGATCTGCCAAATTGTCCCAAATTCCTTGCCCCCTCCCGTCTTGGCTTGTCCAAAATTTGTTTTTTCCTACTCCATGGCTCCGTAGGCTATTTATTGCCCAATACGCCGGAATCAGTTGAACTTAAAAATACCTAAATATATACATGCAATAAAACACGGCAACTGGTTATTGTGGATGACGTAGTCAAAATTCGCGTGTGTCAAAATTCGGAATACTGGCGACGCGTGCAGAATTCTATGGAATATATTTTGATTTTTTTGCCTTGGATAGCGACAATCATAGGTAAGACACTAATTATATTAATCCACTTAAAATATTATATCACTGTATCAATTTTGGAGTTCCTAGTTGAAATGGATTAGAAAACAACGGTAAAATAGTTACCAAAATCGGCAAATTTAAGCTTTACGAGCCTTACGGAATATGGTGGTATAGGTGACGAAAAATGCATTTTTTTTTTTCAATTTTGCTGTAGTATGGTTGTGATAACCTGTTACCTATGGCTTGATTAAGTTTAAGTGAAATAATGTCGCTAGTTAAAAATACAAAATATAGCTCAACATTGAAAATAGAAGCATTTTAACCAGTTCGTTTTTGATAGATATGGAACACTGAAAATCACAAAGTTCCTGAAGCCATCAGGAACCACTTATTCCCATTTTACCTATCAACATTATTTCTCCAATGCGTTAGCAACACGTATCCAAAATTTTAACGAAATCCGTTGATATTAAGCTTTCCAAAATGAAGTGAATTTAAAACACCAGTGATGTACCACCTTTTGGCTTCTAACTTTAACAGCATGTAAGCTACGTTGATACCGATGCCACCAATAGAACGAGAAGATTTGCCCCTTCATTTTGCATACCACTTTGGCCAATTTTTTTTTCCTCATTTCTTCACAAAATGCAAAAAACCGCAAAAAAAATGCAATGGGTGTAGTACCCCCTTAAGATGAGTGGTGTCCTCGAACTACAACAGCACGCCAAACCCTTCTGTCCTGCATGGCCGTTCCCAAATCCATAACATCCAGTCCAGTGTCCTGTTTCAATACATCCACGTATGTTAGAGGGGTCTGCCAGGTTTTCTGTTTCCATGTTTTGGTGTCCAATGGATCAGCTTGGCTACAGGCTCATTTTTGCTTCTGTATGCATGCCCAGCGAAACGTGTCCTCCTCTCTCTGATCTTCTGTGAAAGTTTTGGTAGGTCCCCATACAGCTCTTTGTTTGTGATGTGCTGCTTCCAATTGATGTTGTAAACTGCTCTAAGCATTCTTGTGTAGCAACCATCAAGTTCTTTACATAATTTGGGAGACATGGTCCATGCTTCACATCCATAGGTTAGTACAGATTCGACGGTAGCAGAAAATAAACGAGTCTTGAATTTCCTTGGGAGAGTTGACCTCCAGATTTTGTTGAGGCTGTTACATGCTCTCCATGCAGCTGCTTTGCGTGTTTTTACGTCTTTTTCCGTGCTAGCCATCCATGCACCCAGATACTTGAAGTCGCTCACCTCATCTAGTTTGGTGCCATTGTTTGTCTGCATAGATATCTCTTGACTATGGTTGAAAGACATGAACTTTGTTTTTGAAGCATTCATTTTGAGGCCAACTTTTCCAACAGATGATTCAACCCTTTGCAGTAGCTCTTGTGCTTGGTGGATTTCCTCTGAAAGTAGGACTATGTCGTCTGCAAAGTCTAAATCTGTTAGCACTTCAGGTCCTATTCGTCTGCTTCTTCTCTTTTCCAGCTGGAATCCAAGCTGCTCTTCTCTGCCTTCGACTGCCTCCCTCAATGCGTAGTCCAAAACCACCACAAAGAGGTATGGGGCAAGGGTGTCTCCTTGCAGTACACCGGCAAGTATATCAAACAGATCAGTTTCTCCATCTGGAGAAACTACTTTTGCCTTGGTATCTTCATACATTCTTGCTATACCTTCCACAAGTTGATTAGGGATTCCATAGGCTTTGAGAATTTGCAGCATCTTTCCTTTATGAATGGTATCAAAGGCTTTCCTGAAGTCTATGAAAGTTATTATTGCAGGCAGGTTTTTGGCCTTCACTCCTTCTGGTTGATCCTAAGCACTTTGTCTACTTCAGGCCTGATCCTATTGAGAATCATTTTGTTGAATATCTTGGCTACAACTGAGCTTAAGCTTATCCCTCGATAGTTTCCTGCTTGACTAAGATCTCCTGACTTAGGAATTGGTACTATGTTGAGGATAGACCACTGGTCAGGCTTGCTTCCTTTAATCAGTGCATTGTTGCAAAAGTCCAACACTATGCCATCCAGATCACATAGCCTACCATAATAATAATAATAATAATAATAATAATTATAATAATAATAATAATAATAATAATAATAATAATAATAATAATAATAATAATAATAATAATAATAATAATAATAATAATAATAATAATAATAACATACCGGGATTAGAGCCGTAAGTCTATCATATGGTTTTACGAACTCTATACTTCGACGCGAATAGCAAGAAAGTACTTTTATCTCCACTTAAGCTAAAACTGAATAAAACGATATTATGTTATTGCATCAGTTCATTGTACCTAGTTGACCCTACGTCGAAATCATATGAATATAGACAATGAATATCTAGATTATTACTGAATAATGTCGAATAAAATATTTGCATAGCCCATTTTCAGAATATTCTTGATGAACTTACATGTGGTTCAATCTGGGGAGCGCACTCAAAATAAACATCACTGGCAGCAATACGACGGGATATACACACACTATGAAAGCTTACAGTCGTAATATCAATACAGAATCGTATTAAAATAGAACATACTTGTGTACAGCCTGAGCAGATTGCACGTATTGAAAATCACTCACGTTTGATTTCAATTGAATCTCTTAAAATCTGAGAAATTGAATGCAAACAAGATTGTTTTTGCAGCTAGAAATTCAGCTGATAGTGAATACCACATCCTGCTATGGAGAGGATCTGACAAAAAGCTTGTAGTTTCCCTTCTAAAAACCCAAGAAATAGTTTTGTTGCTAAACACCCACATGCACCGGAAAATGATGGCGCCCTTTGTTAATACTGAACGTGTATCCGCTTTATTTGCTGTTAACGAATGGTCTTCCCAATTTATCAAACTTAAACAATCACGTCAAAGAATGTTTGAGGGGAATCTAGAGGATTCTACTTCATTGCACTGAATTTTAAAATGAAATTACGGCTTTACACGTTTCTTTTCAGTGTTTTGAATCCTTTTTGACTTTCATTCTATTCCTTTTTTTCTTTGTTATTTAACTTTTTTTATCTCCTGTTATCCCCCTCCAATATACACTAATTATTCCCATTATCTTAATTCTTATCTCTGGATGTGTCACTCACCAATGCAAAGGAACCCTCAGTATGGTGTCCTGAGTAACATACCAGCAACATGTTTTCCATTGATTAAGTAAAATTAATTTAAGAGAAACCAACCTGCATTGATAATTAACCACAGCGAAATAAGAGAAAGACCATTTGATTTCCAGAGGATGGCATGGGAGTTTACCCCCCCCCCCGCAAAAAAATCGCCCACAAGTGAGAAGAAAAATAAATTACCCTCTATCGAGAAAAAAATTCCCACACAACTGTGTTTTGGTGCTCTGCGCAATATAACTGGCTATGCTTGCGAAATATCGCCACCATGCAGTTGTTACAAATTTTGCAAACGTGGCACTGTTGGCGCTCCTCCAGTCTTTGACAGAATTGCATAGCAAGCCCTTTAGTAAAGACAGGGGCTAACTAGTCACACTCGTCAAGATTTTACGCATAGCATAAAATGAAACGCATTAAATTTGTTGTCAGTTGTTATCAGGTAACATTCAAAACTAAAAGAACACAAGGATAATGCATCAAAACAATATTTCACCTGTCACCAAATGTAAACATCTAAATATGTAATAACGTGATGTTAATTTTAAGCAGCTATTGAGGCATGTTGAGCTATGTTGTATGATCTACTACGATTGGGAGCTTTTGTAACGCCCTGATTTTGCATATTAATATACCAATATGTGATGAGGATCCTATTTCCTGAAATTAAGTTAAACAAATTGGCCCACGCAATCCCTTATTTCAAATTATAATTTTTGGTTTCCCTCAAATCAGCGGATTAAAAAATGGGGCATAACTTGTCTCCATAAAGTTAAATATATACCACATATCTGAGCGATAGCGCTGGGCTTTTTACCCAATGAGGCACAGCACCTTTTGTTGGTTTGGAATAGCGCTACTACCTCATTGGTTAAATACCAACCGCTTTCGCTCAGTGATAGAGTAATAAATTCAACTTATGTGTAGAGAGGGACATATAATATTGCTAATTGTCATGATTGTGCTAAGCAAATATGGGATACATTATTCTGTTGTGTTTATATTGAATGTAGACAATCATATGGATCGGATTTCAATCACACGTGGACAGTAACAGGACTTGGGTGACATGGGTGCTGGAAGTATAAGCGTCATAACACCATTTGTTTCTTTGTTTTGTTTGTTTGTTTGTTTGTATGAAACATAAACGATGCATGATGATTGACATGATTTGATTATGAATAAGGTTATTGCCGCCCGGAAGCACAACCCATACCTCTTACCTAGGCTCCCCTCTTCCCCACCCATATAGCCTCATTCTCCCCGCCTTACTCCACACTCGATATCTCCTCTACCTTACACACTTTTCCACTCCACTCTCGAGCTATTCCCTCCCCCTCCTTCCCTTCCCACTTCCAATGCTCTCTCCCCTCTGTTACTTTTTCTCCCTCTTCTCCCACCCCCACACACACATGCACCCTTCCCCCTCTCTTCTGTGTCTCCCTTCTAATTTCTTTCCAGTAATAATTGACTTGAATAAAAGTCAATTTGGAAGTCATATAGCTTTCTATCGATCCTCTTGCATGCGATATGCACATAAATAGAGTAGTGTATAATAGTGCATATACCATTCTAGTGCATATTCTTTTGTAATCTCGGAAATATTTCGATGGTCTATACTTTTTCACAGAAGCTTATTTTGAAAACTAAATCACGCTTTCAAATGAAGATTGAGTTCTCTACTCGTGAATATTGCACTGCGAAATTTGAAAGCTTCGTTTGTAAACTTTGAACAAGGTAACTTCAAATCTGATTTGAATAAAAAACCGAAACGGCTTTCTACAAGTTTTGAGTGTATAGACAAAGGTATTGGTAATGATGTCAGTCAAAGGCAAGATAATAGGAAACCACGTGATCAAAACCAAAACCAATGCCAAAACTTATTATTTGACACGACCGAATATATCAGGAGTCAGGACGGCTGAAATTTTACCAACATTTCCAAACTCCGCTTACTCAAAGGAAAATGTTGTATACTTACCAAATGTGGTATCCCTTGATAGAAGAAACCCGTAGCTAACCATTGGCACTAACCAGTGTGAAGGTGATGATATGTGAAGGTGATGATATGTGAAGGTGATGATATGAACGCTAAAAAATATTAAAACAGAATTATTAAAAGACACACGAAAAGAAAAAAACATTTCTCAAATAAAACTAATTGGGCTATTCCAGGTATCATTTGCACACCATAAATAAAACATATAAATTCTCAATTTTTACAGCAGTGTTAATTCTAAAAACAAAAAGTCATCATTTAGCAGTGGGAATTTAAGTATGTCAACCTAAGTAAATTTTGAAAGTCAAGCTATAAACATCACAAGTTTTGCTCTTTCTAATAACATCAAAATCCACTCTTTACAAATACAGATACAAACAAATATACTTCTATGGTTTTTATGTACCTCATGTACTGATCCGTCAACGTTTGTAACATTTATGCGACATATTTTTGTTTGCCATATTGAAACCCACATACAGGCGTCAACATTGGGGATGAGTGTACGGACCATCCCCCTGGAAAAATATTGGGGGGATTTAACCCCATCCCCATCCCCCAGATCTACGCCTATGGAGTCTGCTTTAAATCAACATGGAATGACCCGTTTGCGAAATTGGGCGCCATTTTAGACTCAAGTAAACCTTTGTTGTGGCCTTTAAATTCATTTGGTCATCATGGTTCAATGAAAATTCAAGCACCTTTTTGAAGTTCTAGTACTTGTTTTATACTATGACCATTATGACACATGGAATCATTGTGTCATTTCATCTTATTTTTTAAAGATAGTCATTGAGTTGGGTCATTTGGGTCACATGGTGAGTCCAATTAGTAAATTTTTAATTTTTTGTGCGCATGTGTTAACCGATATAATGTATACAAGTCAAAGGTAAAAGGAAATAGGTCTATAACATTTTTAGACTGTAAGACTTTTTAGGGATTATAGTGGAATTTTCGGATTTTGACAGCCATCTTCGATATAAGGAAAACATTCAGGTGGCCCCTGGGCTTATTTTACACTCTTAGAAATAAGTGCGAAATTTTACTGGGTGAAACAGTTGGGCAATATTCAGCCCAATTTTGGGTAAAACACGTATTTCTTCAAAAATGATTTTACACATGCCGTTATTAATTCCAGCAGTCTTTGGAGTGCACCGTTCAGAGGTAAATAGGAATAAAAATATTGGGTAAAATTGACTAAACAATTGGGTAAACTGGATGAAGTCGTCTTTTAACCACCTTTCCTGCGCGAACTGATCATGCTGATACCCACTGACTTGTGCAAAGCAACAACGTTAAAACATCGATGAGTGCTGAACCAGGGAGTGTCGCATTGCATGCATCGAGCGAAGGCCGAAGCCATAGCAGAAGCAATATAAGATCTCCTCGAATCTTGGGGCATGCCAGAGGACCTGATAACAACATTTAAAGGTATTATTTGTATTGTACATGTATGGTTTTAGCGAGTGTAGAGCACGGTGGCCTAGCGGAACGGGCACTGACTCATAATCGAAAGGTTGCGGGTTCGAGCCCCGGCGACGCCATCGTGTTGTGCCCTTGAGTAAGGCACTTTATCTCGATTACTCCTCTCCACCCAGGTGTTTAAATGGATACCGGCATTCTTAAATGCTGGGAAGGTAACAGACTCGCTGTAGAGGAGGTGTAGCGATCCCCTGTAGCAACATTACATGGAGGAGTCTGGCCCAATCGCCAATGAAAGAGAGATGGGCACTCCGATCACTGTTTATACAGGATCGACTCCTTTACCTTTACTTTTTTTTAGCGAGTGTTCATCGTGCAATTACATCAATTTTTAGTAAGCTTATATGTTATGTTCATGCATTGGCATGTAAACCATTTCTATGCAGTCTTGTTGCGGATTGCGTACTCGCTGCTTGACATTGGCAGCACTATTTATCGTATGGCGTGTTCGCGTACATATTTTGAATAATATTGGAATGTACTTAAAGGGGCAGTGAGAGATTTCACAGGAAAATTGAATGGGAACGTTTCACTTTATTTTGATAAAAGGGATCCAGAGAAACCTACCGTAGTGGAAATTTCAAGAAAAAAAACAGTAAATAGTAATATAAACGACATTTTGTGAGCGTTTCGTTTAGCGTGCCTGGATCTTGAGTTTTGTCCTCGCGTTGCATTATGGGATTGAGCCAAGGCAAATGTCGGTGTCGATTTGACAGCTGTGGTGACAACAACTCGTGATACACGTAAGCAATGATATGTTAACTACGGAAAAAAAGTTCGCGACCGGGTACATGGACATTACGCCGTACTAATTATATTCAGTTTCTTTTGAAAAGATAAATGATTTCATGTCAATATATTGTCCACTATCGTGTTTAATTTCTCACTATAAAATTAAATACATTTACATGAAGAACCATGCACGTACGTACACGAGCTTACATGTATAAAAAGGCAGTAAGCTTACAATTTCCCTCAGCTCAATGCGTGACTATTACGTTAGTCAGTGGCAGCACCAGGATATTTTTTCGGGATGGGGACTTGGGGGAAGGGAAATTAAAATGTGTGTGATTTGGGGGGTCAAGTTGTCTCAAAAATGAGGGGGGGGGGGACTGGGGGGACTGGGGGGCAAGAAACATAGTGGAGGGAATTTTCCCTGCCCCCTGTAGCACCACCACTGGGGATAGTAGATCAGTCCCATGGTCATGGTCGACCCCCTATTTCGGCAACAATTTTATGACCCCCCCCGCACCATCACCAATACACCTTACCCGCGGCAGGCTACAATTGTATTGAAATCAGTCTTTTGAATAAAATAAACACACTATCTGTGGTCATCTTGTGACTCCCTACATTTTGGTCATCAAAAATGTTATGACCTCCTATTTTTCTTTGTCCGAAAATTTATGACCCTATTTGGGACCCCCTTCCGAAGAAAATGACATCCCCTTAATGCGGGGTCATACGAAATCAGAAAACCCCAGAGAAAATCCAATCAGGATTTCCTATTCAGAGGAAATATTGCAATTACACACCTTATTGCCTTTTAACAATAACCATTGACACTAGCACATATCAGAGAAGATGTAAGAACAGGAGGGAGAACAGAATTATATCCTTGAGATAATCCCGTAGGTAATCCTGTTGCACCTATTCATAGTCCTTTATTCTCAAGTGGTGGGTTAACCAACAATTAACAATGAGAGGACATTCCTGAACCTCGTTCAGTTGGGGATGATTTGAAGTGACCACCAATTATGACCATTTGATATTTAATACCAGCAATGTGAAAAAAAAAAAAAAAATAATGTAGTGCCAAAATAATGTACCCTTTTACTGGAAGGAGCAAAGTTTAACAAGTTATAATTCCGCTTCTTCAGTACGAATGTCAGCGGCGAATGTCAGGTTATTATTTCCCAGTCTTTAAAAAAAATTGCAGGCAGAGGTGGAAACTTATCTCTAAGTACAATTAGGCCATTCTCGAGCACTGTAATTTGTCATGTCTGTTAGTCATTTTTATTTATTTTTGTTGATTTCATAATCTTTGTTTTGTTTTTTCGTCAGGGAAAGGCAATTCTCAGGCCTTATTGGCCTTCCTGCCTTTTCCGCCATATTGTGTTTCTTTATTTTTGATGTAGTTGTATATTTTTATATATGGAAATAAATGAATGAATGAATGAATGAATGAATGAATCGATCTCGGTACCTCCCGGTTAAACAGCACTGTGTAAGATCACTAAGCCAACTAAATATCTGTTGTGAGATGTATGACATTAATCTTTGATATTGCTTAATGGAACAAATCGCGGAATTAAATCAGTAATAAAAGAAGTAGATTCTTATATAGCGCTCAAATTGGATAAAAGGGGAAATATTTGTCCCTGCTCTAAAGAAAATATAGGTTAGAAAATTATCAAATAAATTTAAATTAAAAATTGAGATTTTATATTTATTTCTTTCACGAGGCGGCATTATCACAGACAAACACTGTATAAGCTAAAACTCGACCCTCATCACTAGATGCTGTCATAGCTCAATGGTAGAGCATCAGACTGCTGATATCATTATCGTTGGTTCGAGTGCTCCTGCTAGCAATGGTTACATTTATGATTTTAATGCTACGCTAAAATTTGTTCAATTTATTTATTTATTTATTTATTTATTTGTTTTTGTTTATTTATGTAAATAATTTGATATATTTGAAAGAGGTATTTGAGCAATTCGTAATTTTGATTTTATTCTATGGGGTCATTTATAATCCTATGGGGTCAAATTGCCAAACGCACAACACCTATAAGTTTGCATCATGCATAATGATCAGTACGTCCATGTCATCATCATCAAAAAAAACATTCTATGTTTACCTGACGACGGCAACTAGACTACTATAAAAAAATAGTATCACATCTTTCCTGCTCAATCAAAATAATACTTGCAAATAGATCATAGTATACTAATCTAATCCTGTAATATATATATATACCTGTAATATCACCTGTAATATAGGTGATCATTGTTTACATGGTTTGTTATGGTTGGGATTAGTGTCCGATCTCTGTAATGTAATGTAAATGAAGCATATTGATATGCAGGAAGAACCGATCAGGGCGCTAGCTTTATTGTCCTATGAGATGTAGGGCCTAGTGCGAACTGTCCAAGTTGATTGTTCATTTAGTATCATAATCTATTAGGAAAAGATAACACTATTCAAAATATCAATAGATAAGAAGAAAGGGATTTAGAGATTTGTAATTGAGTCATGCATGATTTAACAGAAGGTTCTTTCCAAAACCCAAACGTAATGTACATGTAAGACACGGGGTATGTGTATGGCAAAAATAATTGCTCTCTTGGACCACTCAAAGAGTTTGTCCTGATTTTGGCTGTTTTTTTCCATGTTTTTTCCTTCATCTTCCCAGTCTGGAAAAATTAATTCTCATTTCCCCTGATCCCAATCCCTTGTGAATGGGCCATGCATTGTGCATGAACATTATGAACACTATCAAACAACTGAAACAGCTACAAACATAAGAACATGGAAAGTGGACACAGTATTGAAGAAATTGAAGTCTTTTATGCAAAAAAATGTAATTATTCTTTTATTTCTTCTGCTCCTTTTCTTTTAATATAACATTGTAAATTACAATAATTATACAAAAACACCTCCCTCCCTCCCCCCCCCCCAGAAAATGGGGATGTGAAATAAATTTTTAATTTTATGTGTCCTAAATCATTTTTCCCTACAGACATGATTGAACCATTGTTTTTTTTATATTAAGGGGGTACTACACCCCTGGCCAATTTTGAATTATAGCGCATTGGTGACAAGTAAGATATGTATATTATAGGGGCAAGGACTACAACTACTGCACTGACAATTCAGCAACTCAAGGTAAGTAGTTATTGATTTATTGATCAAATATTGGTTTCCCTCATTTTTGACTGTAACTCCACAACTGTTGCCTGTGCTGAAATAAAATTTCCAGTGCAGTAGTTGTAGTCCTTGCCCCTATAATATACATTGATCTTACTTGTCACCAATATGCGCTATAATTTTTGAGAAAAATGCAAAAATATGCACAAAATTGGGCAGAGGTGTAGTACCCCCTTAAACAATTTCTATTTAATGACATTTATTTTTTACAGCAATAGTGATAGGCTACTGGGTTCAAAAAGAGGGATGTTTCACATTTCGTAAGGTTTCTGCTTACTTATGCCAAAAATATTGTTTGCTTGTCCATAGATCACTTTTTAATTTTTTTTTTCATACCTCTTCTTTTTCCAAGTACCTAAAGTAAAATGTGGAGTATAGTATAGTATATAGTATAGTATACTTATAGTATTGTAGTATAGTATCAAGGGCTTAGGCAGCCAGCCATGTAGGGAGTGTTTTTACACACCCAAATTTGTAAATACACACCCAAGTTTTGCCCACATGGCCTATACTTTGTACACAAATCTTATATAGTATAGTATAGTATAGTATAGTATAGTATAGTATAGTATAGTATAGTATAGTATATAGTAAAGTCCCACGTTCGAGTAAAGTCCCACCCCTAGTTTTCTGACAAATTCCAGAAATTGTCCAAAAAATTGGATTTCATTTTTTGGATTTGGAGTGTCCCTGGACCAAAGAGCTAAATGCTAGGATCATTCATGGTTGACTTTGCAAAAAATTAAAAAAGTTACATTTTGTGTTTTCAATAATGCAAAGTTATAATTTTCACTTCAAAATGCATTTGATTTGTATCCATTTTGCAATCATCAATAGACTAATGACATGAATAGGCCTACAAATAATAACTTTACATATATGGTCATTTTCACAGTAAAGGGTGTAACTTTTGATTTTTTGGGTCAAAATTTCAAACCACTTAAATATGTTTCTGTTTACTGAAATCATGCATAGAAGCAACTTAAATTCCAGTAAAATAATGTTTCAAGGCTTAAACCTTTTGATTTCTAATAAAAAATTTGACATTTCCATAACATTTTGGTTAAAATCTAAGAAAAATGTATTTTACATAACCTCAGAAAATTATGACATGAAAGCTGGAATACATGTGAAATCCCATTCCAAAGTAAGTCAACAGATATAAGTTAAATTTTATACCATGTTTTGCTATGTTTGTAATTGCAGTTTTGAAAATTTTTAACATCAAGTGTCATTTACAATGTAAATTTCCAAACCTGAAACATATTTTTTAAGTTTTAATTGGGTTCCTAAAATAATTTGAATGTCTAACTTCACGTACAAATACTACTTGATGAAAGGAACCTTCCAGCCAAGTTTCACAGAAATTGGAGTTATTTTTTAGAATTGGCAATTCAAGCGATTTGTGTTTCGGAGGCTTCAGTTAACAACACAGGTGATCATAAAAGTAAAATATTTGGCTAACCACTACAAGTTGACATAAAAAAATAGATAAAAAATATCACAATTACCAATTTTCATGCTTTGCTTCTAAGTATTGAATTTCAGTTGTGACAAAAATTAAATTATCACAGCAAGTCATTTTGTTTGTTTCGGAGGCTTCATGTTAACAATTGTTAAACATTGCAGAAGTAGTTTTTTTGAAAACAACAGTGTTGGGATCATCTAAGCTGTTATTTTCTTGTGTATATTGACTCAATGATTCTATGCGGCAGATATTGTAGATTTATCACATGTTAAATTTTTCACCCATTTGTTAAGTATGGTGTTTTTTGCATGTGAAGCCTCCGAAACAGGCTTTTTTGGGTATCAGTATATTTTTCAAACATTAACCATAATGTCCAAATTTTTTTTAATTTATGACATTCTGCACATATCAAGTAATAATTACAATGCAGATATCAGTATGAAACACGCCAATTTAGATATGCATAGATGATAATTAATCTTATTGTTGTTTCGGAGGCTTCATTTGTTTCGGAGGCTTCAATTGTTAACGGAAAGTTTGTATTGGGTCCCATTTTCAAACGGTGATATATATCTCCACGATTTAAAAACATGTGACTTGAGGATCTACTTTGCTACATTTTGATAAATAGATTGGATGAGCTCTTTTATTTATATTTGCACAAGCTTGCTGAACAGTTTGTTTCGGAGGCTTCAAAAAGTTAACGGAAAAACGGCTCTTTGAAGTCAAGATTTTATAAAAATTTTAAAAGCTTGCAAATCGACTAATAGTGCACAGCGCTATGTTGAACAAAGGGAAAGTCGTGCGATTTGTTTGTTAAAAGCAATTTCTCAATTGATTTCATTACATTGAAAGGTAAAGATTGAAATAAAACATGTTTCCATTTTTTAAAAACCGTTTAGTGCCTAAAATCCAAGATGGCCGCCGTGATTGAAAATTTGCCATATTTTACTCATAAATTGCGCTTTAGTAGGGTACAGAATGGAAGTCCCATTCTCGGGTTAGTACAAGAAGTTTTGAAGGTGTTTCTTGGTCAGAGAAGCACCCAGCAGCACGATTCTGATGTCTATACCCATGTCATTTACAACAGCATTTGACCTATCATTCCAAGATGGCTGCCAAAATTTCAAAATGGCCGCCAGTAATTTGGCTATATCTCGGGTGCAGAAAGTCCTAGAAGTATGATGCTGGTTCCTATACCCATGTTTACAGGGTCTAGAAATCCATTGGTATAATCTAAAACAGCACAGGACCTTAAATCCCAAGATGGTAGCCAAAATTTAAAAATAACCACCACTAAAATGCAGAATTTATATATCTTATCTTATCAGTGGTTTATACGACCTTATCCGGGGTTTACGATCCTTACCTGGGGCTAAGATACCTCAACCTTAGCATAACGCAGTCTAAACCCCAGATAAGGTATCTAAACCCCAGATAAGGCACCGTAACTCCAGATTAAGGGACATAGATTCCAGATAAAGCAGTCCAAACCCCAAAGAAGGTGCCTTAACCCTAAATAAGGAACATAAACCACAGATAAGGCATCTAAACCCCACGTAAGGTGCCTTAACTCTAGATAAGGATCGTTAACCCCCGATAAGGGTCATAAACCCCAAATAAGACACCTAAACCCCAGATAGGGCGCCTTAACCCCAGATAAGAGACGTAAACCCCAGATAAGGCAGTTTAAACCCCAGATAAGGCGCCTTAACACCAGATAAGGAACGTAAACACCAGATAAGGCATCTAAATCCCACATAAGGCATCTAAATCCCAGATAAGGCGCCTTAACTTCAAATGATGGACGTAAACCTAGGATAACACAGTCTAAATCCCAGATAAGGCATTTAAACCACATAAGGCTCCAAATAAGGGATGTAAATCATAAGGGATGTAAAACCCCCAAAAAGGGATATAAACCATATATAAGGCAGTCTAAATCCCAGATCCATTATTTAGGCATCTAAACCCAGATAAGGCGCCTTAACCCCAGATAAGGGACGTAAACCCCAGATAAGGCAGTCTAAACTCCAGATAAGGCACCTTAACCACAGATAAGAGATGTAAATAGAGGATAATGCAGTCTAAACCCCAAATAAGCTGCCTTAACCCCTTATAAGGGATGTTAACTGGGGATAACACAGTCTAGACCCCAGATAAGGCATCTAAACCCCAGATAAGGGACGTAAGGCAGTTAAAAAAAACCAAATACGGCACCTTAAACCCGAGATAAGAAACACAAACCCCATATAAGGCAGTCTAAATCCCAGATAAGGCATCTAAACCAAGATAAGGTGCCCTAACCTCAGATAAGGGACCTGAATCTAGGATAATGCAGTCTAAACCCCAGATAAGGTGCCCTAACCCCAGATCAGGAACGTGGATCTAGGATAATACAGTCTAAACCCCAGATAAGGTGCCCTAACCCCCGATAAAAGACGTGAATCTAGGATAACACAGTCTAAACCCCTATTCCCATTACACTGTTGTCAATGGGAAAATAGCTGATTTTGGGTGAAATTTTCTCAAATTTAGAACTCTCACAGTTAATATAGTTAAATGCCACCAATATCAGGTGAAACTAGATGATTTAATGATCAAAATGATCAAAAACTCAACATAGATTGAAATGAGACTTTTCTTGTTTAAATGCACTGAACCGCAAACAAAATGGCATTGCGCCCTCGAAGCTGAAAGATACAATTAGGCGACTATATATTATGAGAATACCATTTCGAAGCATCAAAACCCAAAATGTACTTTTTTGGCAATATTACTTGGTCAATTACAGTGATTTTAAACAGTCTTTTCAGATTCCACGCAAACAAATAGTTCATCATTTCCATGCATCGCCCAGGCCTATTAGTGGTGTATAACCATGCACTAGTGCCATGAGTAGGTACTGTATCTGATATGCCGTCCATCTTGGACCTGGCAAGGGGTCTGGTTATGTAAAACATTGTGCTTTTGGTTCAAAGACTGACACAAGGCTACATAGTTCCAGTGTTTGAAATTTACGTTTTTAGCATATGTTGAGAGCAATATATAGCTTTTTTTGCATGTGTCAGTCAGTTTTATAGGATTTTGGCGGCCATCATGGATTTTACCACTTGCCCCGAATCTTTCTTTTGAGTGTCTGACACAAGGCTACATAGTTCCAGTGTTTGAAATTTACATTTTTAGCATATTTTGAGAGCGATATATAGCTTTTTGCATGTGTCAGTCAGTTTTATAGGATTTTGGCGGCCATCTTGGATTTTACCAGTTACCCCGAAATATCAAATCTTTCTTTGAGTGTCTGACACAAGGCTACATAGTTCCAGTGTTTGAAATTTACATTTTAGCATATTTTGAGAGCGATATATAGCTTTTTTTTGCATGTGTCAGTCAGTTTTATAGGATTATGGCGGCCATCTTGGATTTTACCAGTTACCCCGAAATATAAAATCTTTCTTTGAGTGTCTGACACAAGGCTACATTGTTCCAGCATTTGAAATTTACATTTTAGCACATTTTGAGAGTGATATATAGCTTTTTTTGCATATGTCAGTCAGTTTTATAGGATTTTGGCGGCCATCTTGGATTTTACCACTTCCCACGAAATAAAAAAATGGAAACATCTTTTTTCCCATTATTTACCCCCACAAGAGACAAAATCAAGTGAAAGTTTGCTTTTAACACCGAAATCACACGACTCGACATAGTGCTGAGCACTATAATTTTTGTTACCCATTTCAAGTTAAGATAACAACTGTTATGAATCAAGAAGAAGTGAAGAAATAACCAAGAATTATGAACCAAAGCTACACCCACAAAGTTTGTTAACAATTGTTAACGGAAAATGAAACCTCCGAAACGACAAATATCGAAGTCCGGTTCTCAAAAATACAGGGCTGTTCACAATTAAATCTAATGTGGCAGTGTTTACTGAACATATGACTGTACTTTCAGGATAAGAAAAATTATCCATGAACTAACTGAAGAAAACACATGGTTTAACAAAAATGTTACTGTTTTTTATAGTTTTTCAAAATGGCAATATTAGGTACATTTAAGCCTGCTAAAACTGAACGCAGTAACTCCCGAAGATGATTATGCTACCCAAGGTAGCTGCTAACTAGATGACTTATGTGGCCAAAAATCATGGAATTCTGTGGCTTTATTAGAATACTACGGATCAAAATGTTAAAAATCCAAAGTTACACCCTTTACCGTGAAAATGACCATATTGAAGATACGAAATATTGTATATTAAAGTCTACCATGAATGATCCTAGCATCCGAAAAATACAAATTAAAACTAAAAAAAATATTTTCAAAAAAAAAAGTTCTACGGTTGCAGGTGAGCCAGTCGAGGACAAGCAAACAACCTGTTGTGGCTAAAATACTATGTGGGTCTCAAAATAGTCTCTAACGCATTTATAACCATATAAGTATTGAATGCGAGGGCATCTGTGAGCAATTTGTAGAGCTCGATTTGCTAGCATTTCTTGAGTACATATATGTAACTTGTAAGCTGGAGCCTAACTTGCCTTCACAGGAATCTGAACTCACCATTGTATAGCCTACTTCTAATTCTATTTACAACGAGTTACACGCAAAAAAATATTTGTTGATTTACACTGCAAAGTACGATGACATTGTACTATTTCTGGTTCTGGATCTGGATCACTATTTGCCAAAAAAACTTCACTAAATTTGTCAGTCTCATTTGAGGCATCACATCGCGAAGAGAGCTATCGAAGTTTCTTTTGAATGTTTCCCTGCTGTCATTTCATCAAGTCATTCCAGTCTGTCTCGATCGCCATCCTATTGAAGCTAAAGTCCGTGAGTCGTTGACAGTTCAGTATGTATCCTTCTTGCCAGCTCGCATCAATTGAATTTCCATGCTGATATGCTGTTATATTTATTTTTTTATGAACGTATAAAACGTGAAGACAAAATAGCAATCAATTAAGCAGCAACATCCACACATATGCATGCAAGAAACACACAACATCACCTGCAAGGAACACAACTCACAGTGCATGTATTTTTGTCCATATAAAAACTGCAATAAACTGCAATGTTCGTGCTGTCGAATTTTGCACTGAGGTAGTTCACACTTCACACGCCGGTTTGGTTGCTAAATGTACACTTTTTGAACTTAAATCGGCCCATGGCTTTACTAGACTGCTAATAAAAGAATTGTTGTACAAAGATTTTACGTCCTGGTGTGGGTTTATCGCAATATTGGTATGTAAAACATCAATGTTTTCACTCGCTCGCTGTGTGTCAAGTTCACCATGTCAACAACAACCAGCTGACCTGAGCTGAACAACGTAAATCGATGGCTCAATCCCATGTTGCAAAGCACGCAGTCAACGGGAATTTATGTCTACCTGTAGACTTTTATTCGAAAATCATGAAATTTTACCTGAAAGACGCCGAATTTCGCTTAAATATTTCAGATTATGATTTGTATATGTACAACCATTGAGTACATGTAAAAAACCAGACTTTGAGCTAGTTTGACCAAAATTGAGGGCGTTCTGTGCGCGATATCTCCCATTGCCCCTTTAAATCAGCAGGGCAGGTGAGCTCCCGATCAGAACCCCATAGTGTGAGATCCATCATACCACTGTACGCAGTATGTGCGGACAATAGGTCTTATTTACTTGAATTGGGTTCTGTCATGTATACCATGGAAATGTGTATACAGTTCAGCAATTAGGATATGCCGCTAAATCCCACCCAAAACCCACACTCATTATACCTTCTCGTTTTTCACTCATGACCCCTGTTCTCACAATGAGTTTTTTTGTTTATCATCCTTTTTGATCTTATAGGGCCTTTGTCATGAAACCTGTTATAGGATGATAGCGTGAAAGAGTAGCGATGCTGATAAACACACCATGCGTAATCAAAGTAGTACGGTGTACTCTGACCGCAAATTTCTGAAAAGCTGAAACAGGGTGTCCCTGTTTAGAACTGTATCGTCGGAAACTTACTTGTTTGGGTATTTGAGAAATGTATCGCCTATAACATACTTTTTGAATTTTGACAATTGACCATACCGTTCTTGAAATATAAGAATTTTACGAAATTCCTTAATTTTCAAAACTTTTTCACGGATTCAAATATCAATCGAGTATTCGGAGTGCTAATCACTGCGCATCATCAGCGCATGGGGCGTCTGTGATCATTGGTAGATATTTGTGACGTGTCATGTCAAAAGGAGACATTTTTGGGCAGGATCGTAAATGGAGAAAAAGCAAAAAATCTGCCCATTTTATAATACCATAACTTACGAACTCAATATCTTCTCTTAGGAATGTCTGATTTCATTGGGGAAAACGGCATTATGGAGCAAAATATCTCTATATCTAAGATATGTAAAAACGTCAAAATTGATAACCTGCCCAAAAGTGTCTCCTTTTGACATGACACGTCACATTTGACTCCGTGGAACGGACGGAAAATGAGGTAGTTTCGAGTTTTCAAAAACGAACTGATCAATTGTCAAAATTCAAAAAAAGTCTGTCATAGCTGATATATTCCTCACCCACATCGGTTATTTAGTTATGTTTGGTTTATGCGTTAAAATACCAAAAAACGTTCAGTTTCCGACGACACAGTTCTTTCAAGGACACCCTGTAGTTTTAGCACCCATTTTAGTACATAATTTCTTAAACAATTTCAAATAGCCTATTACTAATTTCTCTGAATAATTGTTTGCATTATTTCTGCTAACAAATATTTACGTTGGAGAATTCAAATTGAAGAAATTATTTAAACAGTTTGGATGTTTTGCTTTTCGAAACCAAGTGAAATGTTACTCACTACAATATTTCGTCCTACGTGTCGGAGGACTTCATCAGGTATGACTGATTTTGGTCATCTAATCCACTTTCCCGGCAAACAAGTTTGAGTGTTTTCCTGTATTCCTTAGTCTCTTTTGCAGATTTCAGAAGTGGATCGTAGACATGACTCAAGAGGTAGGTGCCCTCCTCCCTGTTTAGGGTGTTGGTGTCCCGTCTTCTAACTGCTTCACGGACTTCTGTGGAGTTTTTGTCGTGCTCACGTCCAAGGATCTTGGATTCTTCCCAATCTATAAAATGGTTAGCCCTTGCTACGTGATCTGATATGGCTGATTTGGTATGTTCCATTTCCGATGTTCTGCGTTCTGAGCGAGTGAACTTCCGACGCGTAGGACGAAATATTGTAGTGAGTAAAATTTCACTTGGTTTCGAAAAGCAAAAATTCCAAAATGTTTATTTACTGATCAAACCTGATGAATCTATTCAAAGAAATTATTTAATTGTGTGCTTAATAGTATTAACAATGTGTCGGAGAAATTGCCGGTTATAGTACACCGTAAATTAGCACACCAGTAACCACGGAATTTAACAACTGCATTATTTTACAGCACCAGTGTATGGCCACAGCTTGGGTGTTAAGAACTTCAGTTGAAGTGCGAAGTGAATACACTTTGGGTGCGTCACGTGCAAAGAACAGATGTCGTACACCAACTGTAGACTGCTGCCCTCATATAATCTTGGTTGATGACTGAGACTCTCATGTGTTAAAAATGTGTCAGACCTTTGCACCAGATTCTGGTGATCTGAGACAGTTGTGTCCACATTTACCTTTGACCGTTATTTCTAGATCTTCAAAACTCGATATTGTCACAACGGCGCGGTACACAGGCGCCGATAAGCGCGCTCTGGCGAACAACCAAACTCGCGGGCGATTATGTTCATGAGTCCGACACGGTACGAGCGGTAAGTTTTTTATATAATATGATTTGCATATTTCCCTTTACAAATTTACCAGCGCGTTTTATTTTAAGGTCCTATGCACACGCCTGACTTCTTGCACGTATGCGCCGCTGAACGCTTAAAAAGGACTTTACGAAAGATTATTCAAGCATAACACGAATACATGCGCAGTGTAGCCGACTGAAGGATGTCTACAACAACTGCGCTTTAAAGATCTTTAGTAAAGCTAGATGAGAATAAGTATATGTGTTCACGTAACCGCCTCAACTCATTTGCATAATTTTGGAGGTGGGCTGATCGTATTCTGATTCGTCGAACACCTAATTTGCATAGTTTTGGAGGTTTTCATATTTGGGTTTACCTAATTAATTATTAATGACCCGGACGTTGTTTACATCATGACGTCATAGAGCTTGTTACTCGTCCGATTCGAAACACGAAAAGCATTTGCACTTTTCTTCCCATTAATGTTATATCATGAAATACCATATAGCGGAGGTGTTAGTTTTTAAATAAGGAAAATATTCAAACCGATGACCCCATGTTGACAATGGCTAAATACGCTGTATTAGTTCTGGAAAGGGTCCGGCGACGGTCCGCCATTTTTTTTCTTCAGATTTTGATGTCATTTAGTAGACTTGCTTACCAGTCGTTTTCATTATCCTAACTACAGTTTGCACATTGAAAAGTGAACTTCGACGTACGTGATGCGAAAAAAGTCTTGCCGTACCTTTTTTGATTCATTTTCCAGCCGGGACGTTTAAGTTTGCGGCCACGCATCGGTATAGGGATGACCAGTTCTTGTGTATATAGAATTCTGTGGCTGTCGGGCATAATGTGCTCTAAGCGCGCATGACCTAAACTATTGAATCCACTCAGTATCGTAACTGAATTCGTAGCTTTTGAAATATTGTAAAATTGTTCAAATTCATGCTCCCTGTCCCTGTCGGAACAAAGCTATAAAGACAATAAAGAAAACAACAATGACACTCACAAGCTACAGAAATACATCTCTGAAAGAGTTTATTGTTCAACACAAAAATCTATACTATGTGAATCTATATCTATAATTAAACACAAAACATCATGAAATAAATGTCACAATTCTAAACAATATCTCCTACACCATTCTGCAAATATTTTTACATCATTTATTTATTTGTACAGTTAACAATATCTTTTTAGCGTCCCAAAACTGCAATGGTAATGAAATGGAATTTAAATAATGATACAATTGTTACGTCTTTTGGAAACTAACATTAGGTACAGCATATTATATTTATATATCCCTGTCAGGTAAAAAATGCATTATTATTACATTATTTTACAATTATTTGTTTAAACCAACTATATTATATAATTATTACAAATTATTTAGTTATAAACATTTATTCAATTCACTGTTATAGTTGTGGTAATACAACAATATGAGTGTTTTATTAATTTTATTTATTTTCAAATTATATTCCAATTTTTATAGTACGTTCAGGACATCAAAGACGCAATGCTGTTTAAGTTCCTCAATATTTTGACAATACAGTCTTGCAAGTAAACATTATACATGCCATTTCAAAATGATTTGTATACATTTTTTGAAAAGGCTAATTATTCCAAATACAACATTGGATTATTCCAGTTGAAAATCCATACACCGTCCGCACAGGGAGTGTGAATTTCAATTGGGGCTACCTAAATGGGTGATTCCATTGGCAATCTACGTCCCCTGGTGGGGAGGTTAAGGTCGTGTCTTCCACAGGGGATGTATGGATTTCAGCTGCAATAGCCCAATGGATCTCTTGTCAAATTAGATAGATCCTGTGTTGCATGTTATAGTCTTGTTGACGGATATCACTCGATATGATACCGCCTATAAACACTGAAATGCAAAACAAATATCAAATTCCATTACACTTTTATATCAAAACTATCCTTCACATCCGTTTAACCCAGTTCAGTCAGAAGCTTTTACGTTAAGTAAACAAATCGTCATTTACCTAACTAGATGTCCATTAAAAGTCCATTAAAACAAACCAAATAAGGACAAAGTTACACATCCTTCTTCATCCCTTCTTGTCAATATGTGCGATTTTCAAACATAAATGGCAACAATTCACCAATGATGTCGCCCTTTATTTTTTACAACAACTGTTACTGTATTATCAGAAAACTGAAGTCGCGACATCATGGACAATAAGTGGGGCTTATTGCGATAATTTTGTTGGTGTTATTCTAGAAAGAAGTGCATTTTCCTGACCTGATTAAGTTCAACGTCAATATGATATATGATGTTGGTTACATTCTATTTGCCATACCTCTCAATGAATGATTTATAGAATAAAAGTATTGTTCTGAGACGCACAGTGTCTTTATCTTTAACATGTGGGATTATTTTTCGTGGAACAACTTCCATGGAATTGGCGATATCCAGGCATTGACACACGGACGCAAAATATTGCACCACGCTGACATGCGAGATCACTGTGCGCCTTACATAATTACGCGCCATTACGCGTAACACAAATGATACACACAACCTGACAATTAAATATGCACCCATTTGTAGTCTATCGTCTCATATAACATGGGCAAGAACCAATGTAAGTACAGAAAACTCGACAACTGCTTAATGATTCAACCTTTCAACAAGATGTCGATTACATTTTAAAATTCCCCTAGCAGGAATTATTTTTGCGTCGTGTATGACAAATGCAAGAAAAAATGACCAACAAATAATAATATGTTTCCATGACCAAATATTTACGATGTTGTTCATTATATTTGACTTATTTTGGACATTCGTTCAAAACAAGATGTCATGTCCACCCGCTACACGAGTGCAACGAAAAAACAACAACATATAGGCAGATACAAATATAACACACAAACAAATCTCTGATTTAGTTCATTTTACACAAGCTTACTCTCATGAATGTAATGTACACAATATTTACATGAAACATAATATGCGCTAGTGAATAAAGATGACATACCAACACCCAAGTGGAATTTTGACCCCGCGTATTCTACTCAATCCAATGTCGCAAATAACGAAATGTGAGCGCTCGCTATGAATGAAAGATTGTTGATGTTGAAATCCATATGACCGATAGATACCAAATTACAAAGTCCCAAACTACGAGACTATTCCATTTACACTCCTGCTGGGTTTTTTTTCAAATGTTTTTTATAGTATTGCGTCTTCAATTTTGAAGCTGTAATATTGAGTGCTGATACAGATACCGTGCGAAATGAGTAATCTTATCAACCCATGAATTAAACATTTTTAAGATGAAAATGTTATCTTATTTCTTACTTTGAGAAAGAGAAACAGCTGTTAACAATTACTTATGAATCCTTTCCCTTAAAAAGCTGTGCATTTGGCTTATATCAAATGTGATGCGATCAAGCAAAATCAGTCAGAACTCGGAAATATTGATTTTGAGATATAGCCAAACAAAGGAAGTTTTGGAAACTCTTTAATTGCTCATATCTTTGGAAATGGTTGTTCAATTTATACCAATTCCGAAGATGCTTTATTTCAAAGGTAATACAATTTTGATATCTCAACAATTCATTGCTCTAACGCATTATTATTCATATTTTAAAAGGGGGCTATGTTTGGAAAAACAATTAACACCTCTTCAGAAGTTTGAAAGACATAACATTATATTCCTTTTAGAACAGCAATCGTTTTGTGTCAGTTTTTGGAGTAACGCTCAATAACAATAATGGGAGAAACGACTATTTACTATTTACGAACATTCTTATAGAATACTAATAACAGTAGTGTTTTCACAGTGCGCAAAAAATTAAGGTACCAGTTACGTTCACTCCTGTATGTTCTAAATATTCACATCAAGCAGCAATACCTGTATACCCTTTAGCTCTGATATAAGACCTCGTTTGTTTAAATTGGTTTAGAATTAAAGCAGCGGTAATCTAATACCTTAGGAAGGACCAAAATCAAAAGTTGCACTTTTATGTTCTAATCAATGAAAGCACGACGTTAGTTTTAATGTGCTAATCAATGGAAAGCACGGCGCTACACGCTTTGTGTACTAAACTGCAACTTTTGAATTTGCATCTTCCATGGGTTTTTGGATTTTCGTGTCTTTATTTTTTCAACGTATGAGGTCTCAAATCCGAGCTAAAAGGTGTAGTTATTTGCTGCTCTTCTATTTATTACATAAAAAGTTTCTGTTTATCATAAACAGGGTTGAACGCGGTACCTTGATTCTGTTGCGCACTATATTCACAACCCTTCGAAATATCGCCTGATCGGTTAAAGATGCCATTCTTGATTGGAAACCATAATTTGAGCTTTACGACACTTTAAGAGTTATTTCTAGTTTGCAAAATACTTGTAATATAATACAAAATATTCTTATTATTATTCATTAGATTCAAAATATGCTTATTACTATTCTTAGTTAGTCGTATCGTCTGTAGTTAGACAAGAAACCAATGTGCATTGGGCTTTTGAAATTAAAAACCTCTTATGTTCAAAACAGGATATAGTTTCAAAACTGTCTGCAACTGAAAGTCTCTATCCATGGTAGATATTCGAATGTGACCAAATATTTGGCAATGTCTCTGCCTTAAAAAGGAGGATTTGACATCGCGCGCACTTTTGTAAACATAAGAGGTTTTAAAACTGGTGCCGACTTCTACAAAGGATTTTTTCTGTATATTCTTGCAACTGCCGAACTACTATAAACCGTCATTAATACGGGATCCGCCTGGCGGGCGTAGTGTAGCGACAATTTCAAACGCCCTCTACAGTTAGTATAATGTAAATGGACGGTTTATAGTTATCAAGAATTCGTCAGTTTGAGAAAAACAAGCCACGGCGACTTATTATAAAGTATTGACAAAATCGTGGAGTTACAAGAACTTTACTTTAAGCAAGATAATAAGACAACATATCCATTTGCATTTCCTAGACGAGTTTACATCAGAAACGTCACTCGAAGCGTATTTTGTCTGAGTTGCATCGCAGTGTAAGACTTAGTAAAATCTGTCATTTACTAATGTGCAGAAGGTTAAATCTAGGATTAGCATCTCACTTCTCGTGTTTCAAAGTTGCAGTGATCTCCAGGCAACATAGCGACAAAGCGTAATAAAACATTGACGTTGTTGACAAGTGGAAACAAGGTGTTTTGTTCAAAGTTCACAACGAAGCACTAACTTCCAAAGAAAATAGGGTCATAACTCACGACACCTGACAAAGATCAATGTCTTCATTCATATTACCATATAAAGAAATTGTGAAAATTGACCTATTATCGCGATTACCGATTTCCTTTACAAAGCACACACATAATTATGCGAGTTCGCGCACAGCACACACACGTCATTTAAATTTAATGGAATGAATAACAGAAATAAATTTAGGAGAGGAACATAAACTAATGTAGACTATGTTTATGATAACTGGTATCGGTAACTAGCGTCATAGGTCAATTTTCATTGGGCAATTCTATGAAGGTAAAAGAACTATAATTATTTCGTTTGCAAGATCGGCGTTTTTGAGATGCCATGGAGCTAGGACGCCTTCAACAACAAAACTCTCCAGAGAAAAACATATTTTACAAATGTCAAAAGTTTCTATTTTGTGACAACGGACACTTATTATGGTCAATTTTCGGCGTTTAATTCCATAAGCCGGTGTCTCGCATCCCTCCATGAAGAAAGTCCACTTCTTGATAAAGGTGATGAACGCTTTCCAAATCCCATGCCAAAGCCGTAATCCAAAGACTTCCCCGAGTTTAAAGAAGCTAATAGCCTATCTTGTCGTCTGTCTGGGAGGGGTTTGTATATGCCAAGCTCTTCTGCCATCTCTTGTTCAAATGCGTCACCAAGTGGGAGAGCATCTGATGTCATGAATATTACGCATGCGTAAGACAATGTTACTAACATCAAAGGTATTTTGAAATCCATTGTTTATCTGAAAGACAAAAAAAGTAGAAGGAACATTTTTATTATAAGTTAACATCGAGAATAAAAGAGCGTGTTTTAATAACCTTGCAATTATAAATATCTATTTTGTTCTAACTAATTGTAGATCTGAAATGAAACAAAATAGAACACGGTTTTAGTTGCTATATTTAAGAATTCATGATATTTAACAGAACCCGGAACCGTCATTATACTGGCGGATCCAATATTATTTTGTATCATTTGAGGCCCGTGCCACATGGTATGAAGGAAAACGTTATTTCCTGAAGACATTTAGCCTGACATTCATAAATCGATATTTCACGACATGGTAATCATAAAACCACTAAACCAATTTCCAGTGTCAACGTCGATGTCTTAAATATTTATATCACCTAAAGGTGTTTACATAATTTCACAGCAATTACATGTCAAATTGACGAATACATAGCTTTACTCTCTTTAATGAGCTTATAAAGGAAATAAATCATTGCTTTTTGGTCGGTTCAATCAAATAATAATAATGAGCCTGTTTTAAGTTTGGCTACTTTTCCATTTTCTGCAATTACCGAATTCTCATTATGCAACAGAATGTTGACAAAAACACGATAAAGGCTTTATTTAGGGTAATGAATAGCAGTAGAAACGCATTTATATAATACGTTTTAATTGCCTCGGACACTTTATTTGGGTGTAAAGCATGGTGACACGGGATTATATATCTAAAAAATGCTTGGTGAGCAAATCTAATTGATTATCCAATCACCAGACTCTAGCTATCCTGTAGTAATAGGCTATTAACACCTGGCGTAGTCGCGTGCAATTTGAAGATTGAATAAATGGATTAATGTATCAAACAGCCATTCAACGTTTAAGGCAAAACAATTTTTTCTATTTAGTATAAAAAGTTCCAATTCAAAGCTACAAGCTCAACATGTTATTGCGTGTTAGGGGCTATAGTTTGGTGCAAAATATACTCACAATGCGTGTTGTTATGTGTCAATTATATCAATATTAATACTAACACCACTGGTCTCCATTTAAGACAGAAAACAGCATATAAAACCCGACTTTTAATAGCGCTTTAATTATAATGAAGGTATCTTTTAAAATGTGTACCTAATAATATTGAATGAGATGAATACAAGATTTCCTTTTGGTAAAGGCAAAATGATTGAGATGAAGAGAACGTATTATTTTAACCAATTGTAGATCTGAAAGGAAACTAAATAGACTGTCGGACCCGATATACTTTAGTGTCATTTGAGTCCCGTGCCACAGGGAAAAAAATATCAGGGAAAGTGGTATTTCTTATAGACATTCATAAATCGATATTTCTCAATATTTGTTCATGGTAATTACGACGTATAAATACACTACCTTGATATTTTCAGTGTCAACGGAGGTGTCTTAAATATTGATGTTATATAATGGTGTTTAAGTAATTTCGCTATTGTTTGTCTTGGCAACTTAATAAAAGACTCTTCTTTCTCAAAGAGGTGATATAAGAAAAAGAAATCGTTGCTACTTGATTGGTTCACTTGCCGACCATAAGGGTGCACACCCGTAAATACAAGTCTCCTCACCCTGGGAGGAAAAAATCAGTGTTTCAAACGAGAAAAAATTAATGTTATACATTAGAAAAAGCATAAAACCCAACTATTAGGCCCTGTACTGATTCATATTTAATACTAATTTAGGTCTGGGAAATAGATTGTCTGTGAAAAATGAGCAGGATCCGACTTTTATGACGATTTGGCTAAACTTTCCAAATGTGTTACATTTCAGAAACATCAAGCTATTTGCGAGGTGGCGTAAGCTGTATGGGTTATAAGGTAGCCTATTCGGCATGTTTCTGAAAAGTTTCTACAATGGATGTCTTCATCTGACCTTCGACTTGCTCATATTATGGTAAGTTTTGAAGAACTGAGGCGCTCTGGAGTTTTCCCGGACACTGTTTATACAGAAAGTCAATGGGGGCTATTTACTGCTGTGCACCCATAAATCACAATAATGAGCCCACGTCGAATTATGTAAGCCTGCATGTGTTTTAGTTCGGCCATGCTTCAATTGTCTACATATATTTCATATGTAACAAGCAACATGTTGGCCAAAACGTGATGCAGGATATTTTTAGGTTAATAGAAGAGCAGTAGAAACGTTTGGGGGAGTACAGCCAAAATGGTTTGTTGAGCTCAGCCAAGCTTTGATGCCTTCAATGACGGTTCAGCTTTGCTAGAGCTTTCGATACAAACAAGCGAACAGTATTGAAATTCAGCAAAGAATCAGGATTATAAACACTGGTCGATGCCATAACCATAATCAATATCCTTTGCGTTAGTAAGTACATAACGATCCACTCATCAAATGCTCAAGTGGCCATTAAACAATCATGTCTTGGGTCATTGTCTGCGGTCAATAGAAAGTCAATTAGGTGTCAAGGGGTTGTTAATTCAAGTATGGTCGTAAATCAGATATAGAGATCGATTTTTGGTCAAAGGTGGTATCGAAGCGGTGTGTGTAAATTCAGCAAAGCCTGCATGTTTCTGTAGACTTTTATGGGTTTGGGCTTTGCTAAAACCGGGCACCTCTTCGCTAGAATGCGTTAACGAAGGCAGCAAAGTTTGGCTGAGTGAACCATTTTGGCTGTCTTCCCTTAGGATTCGGATCGATTCGGATGTAAAGGACATTTTCCATTCTTCTTTATTACGAATGCTTAGCTAAAAATGTCTTATTGACCATTCCAGGTATCATCAGACTCTTGTTGTCTTGTAGTAGCAGGCTATTAAAACCTAACATAGTCGCTGCGATATGTAGAATAAGTGGAATAAAAATGTTATTTCAGCTGATAAAGGCTTCTGAGAAATGCATAATTATATGAAATGAATCGTCCAAGAAATAACATCTGAATCAAACAACCATTTCAAGTTTAATAAAACAATTTTGCTCTCTTTTTCTTTTCTTTTTGTTTGTGCAACTTAGTATATATTAAGAAGCTCCAATTATATATTCTAAACATGGAATTGAGTGTTTAGGGACTATTTTTGTAAGAAGCAAAATATAATTGTTGAATATATCAGCAATAATAGCCAAACCATCAGCTTTCGTTTAAGAAAGATAATAAAAAAGCGACTACCATCTTTAATAAAAATAAATTCGTATTTCAACACGGGTACATAACATATTGAATGAGATGAATACAAGATTTACATTGGTAAAAGGATTGGAATATTACATACAAGGGACTTTATAAGTGGGAATGAAGCAAGCATTAGGCTACTTAAATACTTTAGACTTTAATACTAAATGCAATACCCACTCCTATACTGATCGAAATAGAATATCTCAAGTTTAAAAAGTACCTATCAAACTAATTCGAAACCCGCAGGGTTTGGATATTATGAAATGTTAACATTTTTATCTTCCACTTTCTATACTGGTTAGTCGTTGTCAAACAATACTAAGGGAAAAGATAGCAAGATTTTAATAACACCGTAGGAAACAGACAGACAGTGCATATTCACCGCTGTTTGCTAAATGTAGAATTAAATCACCAAATGAGAACATTGAGGACGCTATTTATTTCAACCTTATTTATTTGCATGTTAAGTGATAATAAGTTTATACAGATAAATACATGAAAAATTAATAACACAATATAAGATAATGTATAAATTAAATTGTTTTCTTTTATAATAAATGTTACAACCAACAAAATGTTCATAAATAAAAGAACATACACCTTCTTGAATATTTAAAAAATATGAAACTGGTTTACCCTTTTTACAAAGAAGTTTAAAGTTATTAAATCATTTGTATTTGAAACCCGATCTGATGAAGTTTGATGTCGGTAACATATGCCAACATATGATGATAAAACAATATACAAGCATTAATGCGTCGGCTCGAACTCGTACCACGCACTAGAATCTAGTTTCTTGCAGATCTAACTAAGTAATAGAATTTTTTTTTCATACAATAGGGGACAGAAAAATTGGAATAAAAGAAGACTTTGTGGCTAATAAAATCTAGAGCCGTCAGAGTTCCTCATTACATTCCCTAAGTACAATGCTGTTATATTTTGTCCGAAAGACATACTTGTACGATACACTCTTTTCATGTCCATGTGTACTACTAAAATAAAATAGGAGAGGTCTTAGAATAACAGAAGTACAAGCAACAAAATCCAGTGTAAAAGCTACGGAGCGTGTATTGTCTGAATTACGTAATAAGGCACAACTTTTTTTGAGAGCCAACTCCATTTATAGCAAATTAATGTTCATCTGGTTTCTCAAGTCAACTTTGGTATTTCAGATACTAACCATTGCGTAACGAACACAAGTGTTTATCAATCCTTCGAAGTAAAAAGACCGTATTTCCTCTTTTAGATACCAGCAGATATGTCGTTTTACTTCGTATAAAGTTAAATTATTTTTGCTCTTAGATTAAAGTATTATTGACAGGTTAGCAATATTGAAACTTCTCTCAAGTGTTATGTTATCAATCACTATTTTGGTGTCCTGTCGTGGTGGTATTACAGGTATTTTAGTTCTCTTTGATTTTGAATATTCAAATGGTAAATAATAAAGCGGCAAATCGACCTTAAAACTAAATTAGACCAAAAGTAGAACATATTGGTGGCATTACGAAATCAAATAGAATAAACAATTCGCTGTTATATAGTTCTAAAGGACCAGTTATGTAGAATATGTCGTATGTATGTTGTTTGTTCGCTGGTTTAAATTGTCACTCCTTACGGAAACACACCAAACACACACACACACAAATGTGTGGCGCTAAGCTTTATAAAGCCCGGTGCATTGTGCGGAGGCGCCCTATTTAGCGTTACTTTCGGATGTTTAATTATTTTATTCATTTTCCACTCAACCAACCTGGGTGAAAAATCAATAAAATAATTAAATGTCCAAAGCTAATGTTAAATAGGGCGCCTCCACCTAATAAATACCGAGAAATAGAAATGAAGACTAATTAAGCATAATTATACCGTCACCCCCCCAAAAAAAAAAAAAACACCCCAAAGTTAACAATTCTACTTTTATCATTTGTGTCAAAAGAAAGGAACAGGTCTCAATTCAATCCCAACTTGCATCAGACGTTTCCAACTTACCAGACTTCAATACCACCTGCCAAATAATAATAAAGAGCGATATTGACTAAAAGTATTTTTATCATTAGAAGATGAGTATTGACAAGTGAGTTTATATTAAAAGCGTGTTTTAAGTGGGTTCTTGACATATGGTGGTAATATATTACATAGTGAATCTGACTGCGAAAAACGTAAAAATATATAACGGGTTTGTTTTAATCCTGCGAATTAAACACACTGCATATTTATAAAAGACAACATTTGTGTATGATTTTAATTGATTTAAATTAAGTGAATCTGACGTAACTAGCATCGATTTCCAAGTTGTGAACTTTTCATATGTCTATTTTCTTATATTTACCTTGATCTCACTGCATTATTGCCGATTTTGGTCTAGTAGGATCAAAATATGACACAGCTACCACATGACCCAAAAAATTGCCATAATGATTTTCAAAATGGCCGCCATTTTGGTATTTTGCCCTATGAAGTCAAATCATGCACGTGATTGTAAGGCGTTTTCTAGTATATTTTCTAGAATAGCCAATATCCGTTGCACCGATATACTGATTCAAATTAACATAGAGGTAGGTCATGTGGTAACTTTACTCTACTAGTCTGATTAGATAATATCATGACACAAATTGTCATTAAAATTGAGTCATTCATTTTAGAAAAAATGTATACGTCATTTAGATATAAAGTTTGAAACCGTCATTTTGCATCTTTGTATATGCCTTCCAATTTTGAATATACTGTGGGTTCAATACATGACTAGTGGATGATTTAATTAAGTAATTGACCAATTCACATGTGATCTACCCCTTGACCAAGTAGTAATAATTCGGACGGGCAGCTTTGTGGCGTGGAATAGACCCGGGAATAAGGCTATTGGCATGACTGGTTTTGCTCCTCCAGCCAGCTGAGGCGTCATCACGTGAGAGGGGTCACGAGGGATCACGAAAGTCACGAATGTCACGACATTCAAGAAAGACAAATGAGTCACGTGCCTACTTGGTCAATTATTCATATGCCTTGATCTGCAGAACATTGAACTATTTTATAACTTTATTCTAATAGAAATCAACTTTGTGAATTGTAGATAAAATTGTTCAAAGTGTTACCATCTAGAGTGTGCGATACACATTTAAACTAGTTGAAAACAAATGCCACCGAACTGGCAGTATGCAAACCTGAAATGATTAAAACGCATATTCAGCATCGTTATAAAGTTATGTTTATGAACAGCGAATGAACCCTGGTATTCATTCAAGAAACATTTTATCGGGCATTGTTTATTTACGGTATAATATTGCGGCTGCCAAATGCATTTTATCGCCTAAGTGGTGCTGTTTCATCAAATATTGGGGTGTTGACCCGCTGTTATCCATTAGGATGATCAGCTTTTGTTATTTTGAAAATGGTGAAACATTTTACTGAATATAGCCTTACCAAATCAACCAATATAAGGCGTACCTTCGTACTCTAAATGGGGTATTCCATTCAAAATCCATACACCCCGTATGGAAGACATGGCCTTAATCTCCCACACAGAGGGCGTAGGCTTCAAATGAGCCCCCTCCCCCCTCATTCAGGTAAAACAATTTCAGATATATTCTCCCCGTGGGAAAAAATAAGGGCGATCTTTCATAGGGGTGTATGAATGTCAAAGGGAATTGCCCAGTGTTTTAGTGTTCCTTTTACTTAACCTCTTATTCTATTTGTATTTTCGTCTTAACTTTCTGTAAACTTTCAGACAATATCTAAAAAAAGACATTACAGTCGTAGCCTCGAGTCTCGAGTAGTAACTATTTGTCACTTTATCTTTCACACCTCACTTTATTTAAAAAAAATTAAATGTAAGATCGTGCTTTTAACCTAATTTGATATATTTTACATTTATTTTAAGTAAGCCTTGAAAGCACTTCATTTTTACCGAACCTCACATTTATATTATACAGAAACAATTGTCTGATTGCCAAGCGAGTTACAGTGTACTGCGAACGTGTTCCAAATAACTCAAAAATAATCATGGGCTGTTGATTTATCTTTTCGTTAATCCACGTATAAAAAAGGTCCGTAACCCGATCGACAGTATCATCCCCGATATTTTTCACTGTTGAAGAGTTTTTGATATCATACATGTACAATGGATCATATTTTCCTCATTACCATCCTGCAATATTATTTGACGCTTCAAATCGATGTATTTCCGGAAAAAATATTTCAGAAACAGCTGGTGTTGTCGACTTTATCTAAATTACACACTGCACGGGTAATTCTGGGCAGTCAAAGAATGGATGAATGTTCTCCTCAATACTATGTTTCCCGCCACGTTTCACCCCAATACCACTTCCCCCGCAAAATGTATCCAAATGTATCAAACTATAGATGGCGCTATAATGATATAAACATAAAACAAAACATAAAGAAATACATAAGGGGCGAATTAAAAACAACAACAACATAAACAATATTGTAAAGCATGAAACGAAGAACATGAAAAAAATTAAGAGCACCCCCCCCCCCCCCCCGACGAATATCTTCTCAAACCCAATATTCATTGATCGCCTTCTACATTTATGCTGCTTTTTACATCAATTAAACAAAGTTGCCTTTATATTAAACAACATCGACCATACATTGTAGTAATTTGTAGTGAATGTAATCTTCATTTATAAAGTTTAGGCACCTACAAACTCACTCACAAAACAACAACAACAACAAAAACTAAATGAGAACATTGGGCTTTTGTAGTCTCAGATATATGTTAGGTATATCTTTAGGTATAGGTGGCATTGCCATGACAAACATCACCTGCCTCTATGGATTTAAATAAGATTATTTTCGACAGATCATGTCCAGAGCTTACCAAAGTGATTAAGGCAAGTTAATATAGAAGTCAGGTCCTGTAGGCAACAATTTTGTCTTCATCACTGTAATTAATTACCCGGTTTGGGTGTCAGGTACGAGGGGGTATCAAAAAGTTTTAGAAATCGCCCAGAAGTGAAAGAGCTATATCAATGAAATTTTGTCAGTGCAATCACTGGTCCTTATGTACACTATGGTCCAAAAATGGTCTCATAAGTATGTTTACTTTTTTTACAGGTGGCACTAGATGCCAATAACCTGCTGCCCCAGTTACTGCGCATAAACTGCAAGATTGAGAAAATTGAGGCAAGCAGCATTATTAAGATCCTGCTTTTGAAGGGTTGCAGTGCCTTGAAAATTGATGATGAAATGAAAGTTATCTTCGGTGGTAATTGTGATATGTCACTGTCGCTTTTTGGAAAAGGAATTTTTATTTTATCACAGATTTTCTGGGCACTGTAACCCTTAAAATGGAACTTAATCATGCTGCATGCCTCAATTTTCTCCATTTTGCTGGTTATGCGGTTATACATAGGCAGGTAGTGACATCTAGCTCCTGTAAAAAAAGTAAACATACTTATGAGACCATTTTTGCACCATAGTGTACATAAGGACCAGTGATTGCACTGACAAAATTTCATTGATATAGCTCTTTCACTTCTGGGCGATTTCTAAAACTTTTTGATACCCCCTCGTATTAGTAAATCGTCAAATTAAACATTGTTAAAAGGCGATGCATTCAATTAATTAATAAAGACAAGGAATATGTGTATGCAGACACTTAGTGGGAATTATAGTTCGTTGAATTTTGTAATTGCTTCATGGCATTCAAGTTGATTTTCCCTAGGGTAAATTTAACTTCATTCGGATCATTAAGGAATAGTTGATAATGGTGAAATAACATCAAATACGCAACAGGTTAGTAACTAGGAGATCACCTGTCTTTCGCGGTTCGTAAATTCATAGAGTTTGGATTTGATTGTTGATTCTGTGTCATATACTGGGGTATCCAAAAAGGTGGCTTTATTACATTTTGATGTGCAGCTTGGATTTTAAAACACTGTCTCTTGAGTATTCCTTCACTTAGAAGATTCAATTAGGTCTTAAATTAAGGCTAATTTATTTATACTCATGTTTTTATCCTGTTTTAAAATATTTTTTAATTATTTTCTTATGACGTTTGGCATGAAATGTGCCAAGGGTGGCTGAGGATAAGGGGGAGGAGGATTAGGGGGAGGGATTCATATCGTAAATTTGATTTTAAAACCCCATTAAAAATTTGAATCTAGTAAAAAAATGTCTAAATGGACTCCTAGATATCTAAACCAAGTAAATAAATACAGAAGTTCATTTAAAAGATCAACACTTGCTCAGAATGATTGTAAATGTGAAAAAATGAGGTGGGGTAACATCCTCCCTACTTAGTGATTGTTTTTGCCCGCACTCTCTCATTTTTTAACCGATTTCCATAAAAAAAGGTGTCAAAATGCTCAGGAGGATGAACCACTTCAAATGAGATGTGTAGGTAAAATGTTTGAACCATTTCATTTTTTTACTATGTAACACAAAGGTACCCCAGGTTGTGACACAAGACCTGTTAGCAAGTTTTACATGAAATGTTATGACCATTTGGACGATTAAGTTTCTGAAGGCGTCAGGGGGAGTCCCTCCTTGTAAACATGATAAAGAATAAAAGTCCCTCGTTTACACGGTCACTAAAAAGAGGACTACTATTAAATCTTCTCCCCATAGAACTACACCGGGGACAACACAGTAAAAGAATTCTACTGTGGGAATACACTGATAGTGTAAAAAAGACAAAAACAGCCCTCAATGTCATTGTCACCATTATTATGTATAATGTAAATAAGATAATGACCACTATATTGCTCAAGAGGTGTGACCAAGTAGGTGTTCATACACAGTCCCTGGTATTATATGATACCTTGTGATTGCTATAATATTTACTTCAGTGACCGAACCAGACTACAGGCATGTGATCTTCAGACAGATGCAGGAAATAAGCCTTATGTCAACATCAGTGTATTGTGTTGGTGTGAAAAATATTTAGCTCGCAGGGAGCTTTCAGTGCTTTAAAAATGAATTAAAATAATTTGACACACTTAACGTAAACAAAAAACAAAATTTGATGTTTTATTAGGGTGCGGGCAATCCTTTTCTTTGCATCACAAACTGTAAAAGTTTTTAGCATTACCAATTCACCAAATTCAGTGATTTATTATAGATATTTGAATGTTGATGATATAATCGTTACTTCATATGTCTTGCAATGCGTCGCTTGCGATGTGAGTGATTTGCCTATCAGGGGAATTCGACTCACGTGATTTCATTTCGTCAACAGGTCTGAATCTTTGAAAGTTTCCTATTACTAAGAATTAACATTTGAGACGGTTTGTATGTTTCAACGTTCCACATTCGCCATAGGACACACTGTTTACCGATTTGTTCAGATACTCCAATCATTACGAATAAATAAATCGTTTATAAATTTTGACAAGGAACTTCAGACTCAAACTATAATAGTATCTCTGGCTCCGATTATAATTATATATGAAATTCTGAGCTACAATATCAGAAAACCTTGAAATGACCTTCAACTAGATAGAGTATAATAACATTCCAGAGGAGTTATATGTATATGCAAACGCCACAAGATAGAAGTCCAATATATTTATGCGACGCCAAGGGTACTTCCGGGCTGCTATTTGCTCTGATTTATTCTGAGCAATGCAATATAAATAACTGCTATATTCACTGCCACGTAATTGGTATTAACTTTTGGTACAAATTTCATGTAAATCTACGAACAGCCTCAGAAGATAGTGTCCATTTTCGCCAAGTGTCCTCTGTCGACATTTCTTTGCATTAAAACACCTGCGTTGTAACAGATAAGCGCATCTCATATCATCATATTGCTATTGAAAGGCTATGGCATTTTAGGGTAGACTAGCTATTGTTAGTCGAAGCAACCAAAAAACCGATTTTCATTATCTAAATAAATGAATACATGAATACAAAAGCCACCTAAGTCCATAGGAAGTGATTTTGAGAGAAAAACCTGTGTATCATTTTAATTCCTTCAGTTAGATTTACCTGGTCAATATGGTAAGTTTTACGTGCAAATGAGTGGATTAACCTGTATTAGGTATGACGATTAGCATTTCAGGGACTTCGTGGGGTTCATTTTAAATTTTGGACTTAGGTGGTTTTTTGAATCATATACAAAGACAAAAATGTTAGAATGAGATTACCACTAGTAAGATAATACAAAATAAAGCACACAGGTATGTATAATGTTGATAAGCATTCTGCCATGTAATATAAACCACACACTTTCCTTTATTAAACCCATTTTTTGTTCAAAAGTCACTCTCTAGCAATGAATGTGTTACAAGTGGACTTTTATTCATAATGGATTTCAATCAATGTGTTACAAGACTCAAATCATGGAATTGGGTGATTCTTTCATACATGCTATTTTTCACATGCTTAATAGACACAGAGAATGAATTTGAGTTGTTCTTTCATACATATGACAGGCCTATGTATAGCAACAATTTCCCATGCTTAACTCAATTTGGCCAAAGTATGGACTTAGGTGGCTTTTGTATTCATATATTCAAATATATTATTGAAAAATAACACTTTGATGTTTTGCAAAAGACATTCTACAAATCGTATATTTTTGAAAACTTGCTTAATTTATTGTTGTTAATGAGATATGTACATTTTACAAAAGTGTTGTTGTTTCATGCCTCAGAAACAAATGGACCTTCAAAAATATATCAGTGATATTTGAATTCTTCTACGCACTCTCTATAAAATGATCAATGCAATTTTTGCTAAAGCTCACTACCATTCGCAAGATGCTGTTAACTACCAAATCGCAACAGTTTAAAATAATTGCTAACCTTAAGAAAGGCTTGTGCCTGAACAACATCTCAATTCTCAAAATAAATTATTAATAGTAATGTTAAAAACACAATTACATGCAGCCTAAAGCAAACACATTTCAGTACATGCCTTAACTTTTCCTTTCAGCAAATGCTTAAGTATTAAAAAATGCAATAATCATGCGATATTTTCGATCTACTATTTATTCTATAACGTATATTGTAAGAAAAGAAATAAGCATATAATTAAAAGAAAATAGCCGTGATGTTTCTTGGGTTTAGAACAATGTCACATTGAGTAGATAATTGATCATTTGAGGATCTGATTCTCTTAAACAAACGTGCATGCACAATGTGGAATGTGGATTTGTTTCTGGAACGTCTCATTCAACAATCATCTTAATGTTGCCTTCCCAGTATCGGAATTACCTTGCACTACAAGGCGAACAACACACTAGATTATGTAATAGACATGAAGATTAGGTGCCTATTTTTGTATCTTTTCAATTAAGCACAGCACGTGCATAAAACAAGTTATGCGAGTAATTTTCTCCTAAAGAAATGCATCCGGCATAAATACTTGTAAATGCTACAAACGCAGGTGTTGATTTACTTGTATATTATGAAGTGATATTCTCTCTATTAAATATTTTCTTCTGTGAGTACAAGTACAAGTACCGTAGAGATTCGTCTAATGGCGCATTATGGCCTCCCTTAATATGACTAGAATTTTAGGCACAAACTGAAAGTGCCCATTCGTAAGAATCCAATCAGTAAATATGGGCACGAACCCTTAATTTTTGTTTTCACGAAATGAAACTCCATACTTGTTTGAGGTGTTGTACTTCTTGAACTGGTTTATTAAAATAACAAAAAACGCAGTGATTTATAGTGTGCTACGCACAACGCCTAGGCGTTGATCCACAAGCCTCAGCACACTTTACAGGTTTTCGCTGACCACTACGGCCTCACATCATTCCATAAACCATTTAACAACAAAGCTTGGACTTTGCTGCTTCAAGAGCGCACACTCTAGACATTTCACAGATTACAATCAACATTTCAAATTGGACCAACTTTAAAAAGATGATACCAGGATAACTAGAATTCTTTTACACAAGTGGGGTATCAAACTCTAGCTAACAAAATTCTTTGCAGATAACCAATTTCAATGTATTGATTAATGCGGTTGAGAATTATAGTACTTCAAACAAATTCGGCCCATACATAATTATATTTGACTATAGGCGTTTCGTGTACATGATACCCTGCGAACCTCTCAAGCTGCTCTTACAATTACATTGTACAGCAGATGCTCCATCAAGTCATGCTGTTTCAAGCTACAAACTTCTAGAAAGGGGTTAATTACAGGATATTCTAGAATGATGTAATTACAGATTTTATCACTAATGTCATGAAAGACAAGATAGTAATAAAAGTTGCCATTTTGCAAAAGCCATGGTGGTTATATAAATAAATCATTTGGATCTGGTAAGGTTCTTCATCGTAAAAAGGTGACAGGTTAGGCAGAGTATTCTTAGTAGAAAACATAAAGTTCTTTAATTACATTTCTGAAAGTTGATTGACAAGTTGAATTAATATTTAGCATCTTCGAGAGATTACGGTTTAAAGGTGAGAGTTGTTTCTCTTATATATTTGTATAATAAAGGACTTGCGACAAATATTAGTTTTAAATCTCATCTGTTTCACCGAATCAATCACTGTCATCCATAGGTATATATTTTGCCATATGTTCTTGAAATTTACCACACCCTGACCATGTTGACCTACATCCTGCACCTTGAGACATAAGCTGACCTTTGACAACCATTGGTACAGACGCAATAGTGAGCTACTTCTTCTTGTATGAAGATCCTAAGCAGATATAACACCTCTAGCTAGATACTGATACTACTTATGATATCAGAGATAATGTATCTCAAAGAACTCGGGATAAAAATATAGAAATCCAATAGTCTAGTGGACAAGATAATGGGCACATATAAGCATTTGCCCTAGTTAGATCACTTAAGGTAGAGAGGTTCTACGATTCCGTTATGCAAACTCACACACTAACTCGCTGCACATTGTAAATTTGATATTAGACGTACACAACAAATATTAAAATGCCCAGAATATTTCAAACATTATAAATTAATTTGTTGTCAGTGTCCTGTAATCTGCCATGTTTGTCGTGTAATGTGTTATTCTATCGGTGCTTTCAGAGTTCAGATTGTGCATACGATATGTATTTATCTTTAAGATCATTTAAGGCTCACTTCGTGATCCACAACTTCATCCCCCAAACTTAATACAAAAACCTAGTACTACATATATCTGTGTGCATAAGGTTTCTTGCAGATTGGGAAGTTTTGACAAAGATACCGGATAATTCAATTTTGAAAAAACCGTTTGCTTGTTTGTTTGTTTGTTTGTTTGTTTGTTTCTTTTTTGTGGATATCTGTTAAACCAAACTACACAAGAGGATGTTTAAGTCACGAATTACACCCTTAAGTGACAAACAGTTTAAAAATGTAAATGATAATTGATTTATCGAATCACTAAATGAAGTTATTTAAATTGAATGAAACAAATGATTGCAATTTGTTTCTGCCATTAGAATGATTTCCTTGAATGTCTTCTGTTGCTTCCTTTACTATGTACAGACTATATAGTCAAATTATTTTAAGAGTGTTGATGTAAACTGAATTGTGGGGCATTAAGTGACTTCGACTAATGCCTTAAGGCATTACGCATGAAATGGACAACGATGCCATTAATGTCCATGTTTATTTCCAGTGATGCCTCAAGTGATGTTACCGTCGAGAGGAGGTACTTATCAAATTGTCTCATGGTAAGGATCAATCAATCGTTAGGTGAGATACATTTAATTGCTTTGATTTCATGTCAATAGACAAAATACGACCTGATCACGCAAAATGGGCTATTCTAGTTAAAATCCATACGCCCCCTATGGAAAATAGGACTTTAATATTCCTAATATTCCATACAGGGATTGTGAATGGGGCTGATCCCATTTAAAATCTGCTCCCCCATGTGTGCGAGCTTAAGGTTGTGTCTTCCACAGGGGATGTATGGATTTGAAGTAAATAGACTAATGAGGACAATGTCGTGAATAGTCAGATTTTTGCATCATGATAATAAACTGTTAATCAGCCTTCATTTGGTGTGAACGCCATCAAATCGTGACATATATAAGAAAGGCAAATTAAGGTTGTACAATTCCAGAAACCTATACATTTCGTAAGCTTTCAGGTAAGCAAAATATATGCTGTGAGTAGCACTTTTACTTTCTTCATCATAAAATTAAATAGGACATAAGACTTTGAATGGGAAATAAATTTTCCTTTATTTTGCTTGATAATGTCATAAATATTGACACCATTCAATTTTAATTACAACTCTTTTAATTTGTTGTTGATTGTACCAATCCTGTCCATTTTAAAATTCAAATTATATACATACGGATATGTTGGTATATATTTTACCCCGTGTGATTTCTTTGATTTAGAGACAATAATCGTTATTTTCGTGATCCTAGCAACCTGTTTTATGACATATTTCAGTAGATATCCACAAAAGCTTATTCCCAAATATTCCAGTTGATTCAGATTTTGCGTTTGCGAATTATTATGAATGATTATGTGTATTACACTGCTCCATAGACAATGTGTTGTAATTTCGTTCTGGTGTACCAGAACGTAATTTAAATTACATGATATTTTTGCTAAACGGATTAATCTGCAAGAAATTGGTTGTAAATAAACAGTATAAAAATCTCAAATTTTTTGAGCAAAGTGTGGGGATGATGCTGTTGATCACAAAATGCCCTTTCAATATGTAATTAAGTATAATTACATTTAATATCGCTGAAACACAAGTGGTGAGAGTAAACAATCTGTTCTGTTTAGGAATTCTTAACGACCAACAGTTAGTTCCAGTAAGTTTAACTTCTGCCCATATATGCAGCGCGATAAAAGTCGTTTGCTTTTACAGTATGAACCAGAATAGCTTTTAATGACGCAAATATAATAGGGATGTGATTTTATCTGGGTAACCAATCGTCCTGAAGAACGCCAGCAATATCACCATTACCGAATAAATATTCACTAAGTCTCTTACATCAAACCCAATAAACTAAATGAAAGTGGCATCCATGGTTTGCTGAAAGTAATAGTTATTTTTCCACAAGAGGGAACAACACCGTATATAATGGCGTGTCTTGCGGTGATTTCGCACCTTCTAATCATATCATACATACTATACTATCAGACTGACAATTGAATTAAATGAACTAATTTCGTGAATAGTTTGTATGATATTTATCAAATGGTTGCTTAATAAACACATTGAGCTGTCAGCAATAAAATGGTAGTAGTATAGGAAAAACAACAACAACAATAATAATAATAATAATAATAATACTATTAGTACTACTACTACTACTACTACTACTACTACTACTACTACTACTACTACTACTACTACTACTACTACTACTACTACTACTACTACTACTACTACTACTACTACTACTAATAATAATAATAACAATAATAATAATAATAATAATAATAATAATAATAATAATAATAATAATAATAATAATAATAATAATAATAATAATAATAAATCTAATAATAATAATAATATTAATAAAAGTAATAAATATAATAATAATAATATTAATAATAATTATGTTAATGATTAAAATGATAATAATATTAATGAAATGATGAAAACAACCAAATTTGAAAAGATGGCAAACAAACAAAATCATAGACTAAAACAACATATGGCAGCTTACCACTGAAAATGGTTGTTTTGCGTCTGGAATAACGATACAAGAAAAAAAGACTAAAAAATAAAAACGATTCAACAAAAGGGCACGTGCACCTGGAGTCAAAAAAATTGTCATTCCACAAATAAACCAGAAAGGAAAAGTAACTGACGTAACACAATGACATAAGGGCAATGTACTTCCAGGCAAAAATGATATTTGAATTGATATTTCTTTTCTACAATATGTAACAATGTACTTAAGGCAATGCAACTACTACATTAAGAGCTCGTTGCCTAAAGGTCTACTTTTTGTAAAATTGAACCTCATATGAACATGTAGAAAATATAGGCAATATATAAAAGAGTGATGTTATTTGTCATTATGTAAGAGTTCATTTTACCAACATTGCGTTATAGTTTCATATTTGGCATGTTTGATTATTATGTGTGTCCCGATTGTGTGATATTGGTCATTAAAGGTGAAACGATCCGACTTTTACAATATTTACTACAAAATATCCACTGCATTCAAATTCATTGAGTAAAGTCTTGTACGCAGTCGTACATAAACCAATGAAAGAGTTTAACAAAAGACACTATACGAAATTCGTTAATTTTTAACAGGTCTGTCAATCAATCTGGTGATTGGACAATGTGTGGATTTTTTTAGATAAGCCATCGAATCTTTTGTAATGCATAATGCATTACAAAAGATTCGAACCAGCCCAATGGCTTTGGAAAATAAATCTGACCTGATAATGAAACAGTTTTTATTCAACACTATACACTATTATTCTTTGCTCACATTTAGAACATTTTCGTTAGGTTGATTGACATCAGCTATTGTTATAAAGTCATAATGTACGATCTTATAATATGAATTTGGTTAATTTTTTTTCAAACCTGATTTTTTGACATATTTGTAATGTTTACACATGTCACAACTTGCACCTAAATGGAATCAGCCAAATTTGTTGTGTTTGTAGGTAAACAGAGCAAAGTTCGACATAAAGTCATAATTCAAGAAATTATGACTTTATGTCCGCCCATAGAACTGCGTGTTAAACGGTCAAAATAACAAGCAGTGTTTCTTTCACGTTACCTCGTTATTTCAGCTCAAAATGGACAGAAACCATTCCCGATCATTATTACTAGTATTATTTCAGCATTTTGAGTATATAATGACAAATTTAAAATTTGAAGGAAATCGTACATTAAGCCTTTAAGTTAACAGCTTTGATTGACAGGCATATAAACAAATAACGAATTTTCGTGTAGCGTAAAAAATCGTTCATATTTTCTACCCAACTACTACGTACACTACGTCAATTATCCAAATTTTCTACAACTTAATACAGATTACTCAATGGATTTAGATGAAATAAATACCCATTTGATCAAAAATTTACGAAAACCAAATGAAAGACTTGGACTGGACCCGTGTTTGTAATGATCATAGGCATAAACTAAAGAAACCAAGAACTTACAGCTGTATTTCCCTACAACACTATGTTACAACAATACTTGTTATTAAAGGCGCATGGGAGCGGCGAATAACCTAGCGACGTTTGTACTCAATTTTCCAGAAAATTAAGGCTGACACACACAAGTACACTGCTGTTTTTTTATGGTTACAACTGGAAAAATATAGCTCCTGTCATCTCTCCCGTCTTTAAATCAAAGAAATGTTAGAATAAGCGCACTTTGGAAAAAAAACACAAACTAATGAATCAGATCGGAAACATTGCCCTTGAAGTATTTTTGGCAGAAGTGAATCCAATTATCCAAATATACACCTGTGACAACGTGCACTTTGATACGGGGGACGTAAATGTATTTCAAGTTAGGGTAAATATTGGGTGATTGATTTCAATGCAATTACATGTTCCATACACAAATTTACTTCGGGACTCTTTTGTAACAGTTTTGTTGAAAGCAATGTTGTTTTCCGCCACTAAACAATGGTGCAAAAATGTGGTTTAAAGGGACATTAATTGATTTTGAACATTTTTAGTAAAACTATAATAATGGATCGACCCTGCATAGTTGCTTTCCACGTAAGTTTTGCAACTCAGTATTATTAACATAACCGACACCCTGTCAGGAATCGAGATACCTTCAACTTTTAATAGTGTGTAAAACAAGATTCAAGAGATTAATCCCAGCAACCACAAATCGTTTTTAAAACGTTTTAAACAGGTTATATTTTGGGTTTTTGGTTTTGGTAAAAACGTTTCAATGACATTAAATTTCGGGTTATATAAAGTTCATGAAATTTAAGTTATCCAAAAATGTTTTTGAATGTTATGAAAACGTTTTATACCCTTTATATGCCCTTTATATAACACGACTATTAAACATTACCAGGCAACCTTTTCTAATCTTTTGCGAATGATGTTGAAAACGTTTCTGTTGAAAGAAAACGAAAGTGTTTGTTGGGCAATTACTACTTTCGTCATTAAAACATGAAAATACAATGTCAAACGGATCTCATAGATGAAATAGCAATAAAGACCAAATGAAGACATCGCCTTTAACAATAGAGCTGCAATGATGGTGAAATCATTTCAGGGATTACGAGCATTTTTTTACAAAACTTTTATTTGATATTTTTGTTCAATGTGGAAAAATAGACACATGAAAAAGAAAAAACGAAAAAAACAAACAAACAAGTGTCGCTTGAATGTTATCATCAATACCAGCTGTAATGTTGTGTAAAATACAATTATCTTATCAATGACCCAATCAAAGTTACCTTAAATGTAGAACAACTAGAAGCAACAAGAAAATTGTCCTTTTCCAACCTGTGATGTCCTATAATATAGTTACGAATACGGCTGCAATACATTCCGAGCCACAGCCCGACATCACAATTTGTTTTAGCAAATTGAATAAATTTGGCTGATCAATACAGATTTAAAAACACTTGACTATGTTGCCAAGAGAGAGTACAATTGCTTCCCAATAGAAGACATATAGACGAATCCATTTTCACGCACTCCTACGCTTCAATAGCAGCCATAGCTGGGTCCACCCTTAAAGTATATCCCACCTAAAATGTGAAATGATGTGGCCTTGGCGGGGATATTAAACTGTATTCCATCACCCATGTTACACGTAGGCAAAAGAATGATGAAAGTTTACAACACAATACAATTTAACATCAATTTTTTAAGCGGATTTAATCCACCCAATTGGGCAGTACCAACACCAGTTTGGTGCAGACGGGACCCAGTAATGGCCGTTCTGACCATCACTTGGCTCGTTGGATGCGACTATAACCGTATGTTCGGATTACTGTTTTACAAGAAAATATCGTATGATACAGGAAAAGACAAAATGAACCCAAACACTTTTTCTGCGTGTCATGACTTTGGTGGTTCCTCATGACCCCACTCACAAGATGAGGCTTTACCTGACTGGGAGATCAAAACCAGGTCAGGCCAGTATTGCAGCTGTAACGCTGACCCGTTTTGCGTGATTTTTCGTGATCCACGCGTAGATCACCCAATGGATAATTCAGATTTTCCTTCTACTGTACATGCTCTACAACATATCGGATCCCGGTATCGTATATAAAGCAATAATTGTATTTGGTTGCAGAACATAATATCATTGTCTGAGCCTCCACATGTCAGACAGGTAACTTGTTCTTTTTCCTCCTGGTTTACTTTTACCATGTGTAAAAAGAAAGCACAGCGTCTGAAAGTTTCTTCCTACGGACTTAGAATGGAATCACAAGTGTCGCGATTTGCATATTAGATGAACATCTCTGTGCGCTCAAACCTGGTCTGTATTTTATTACCACAAATAGTATTCTCGATGTTAATTGCCATCTATAATTTTTACATTTAAATGGAGTCGTGAATGTCATTTTCGTCAACATTAAAATTGCTATAATAATCCAAATCTAATTGATCTACAAACTTTTAACACATTGTAGCTATCACTACTGACAAGTGGTGGATATTTAGTTTTTTTAAAGGTACAAAGTTTAATACCTAATTACTTAATTTTAATATTATGCATACTTCCAAATGTCTTCTTGGTCGAAAGCAAGAACGCAGTGAATATTGTTGATCCTACCTCCACAGTAGGCCTAGTATTTCAGTTCCCAACTTGCCTCTTAAAACATGGATTTCATTTTTGTGTTTTTTCCTATTATGATTATAACCCGCTGATAGCCTGCATGCGTCACGTTTTCTTCTGAGGAAAATATCGTATGGTACTGTAAAGGACAAGACAAAATGTACTGGCCAAACACTTGCATTGATCGTTTTTTCTGCGTGTATGTCATGACTTTGGTGGTTCATAATGACCCCACTCGCGTAATGACGCTTTACCTGACTGGGAGAGCAAAATCTTGCCAGGCCAGTAGTCCTATTGCCGCTGTAACGCTGACCCGTGTTTCGAGATTTCTTCGTGATCCACGCGTGGATTACCGAGTGGATAATCCAGATTTCCCTTCTACCGTGCATGCTCTACAACCTATCGGATTCCGGTATCGCAAATGAGGCAATAATTGTATTTGGTTGCATATTGGTGGCTTTGGAAAAGTACCATTGCCCACCACCTCCAATAATTTGGGCCAGGCACCATGTGGGCCCCCTCCCCAATATTTAACAACTTCCGGAGCCTCTGGAACATTATACCATTGTCTCCACTAAGCCTCCACATGTCAGACAGGTAACTTGTTCTTTTTCGTCCTGGTTTACTTTAACTATGTGTAAAAACAAAGCACAGCGTCTGGAAGTTTATACCTCCGGACGTAGAACATGTAGAATGGGTCACTAGTGTCGCGTATTTTCACATTATAAGATGAACATCTTTATGCACCCAAGCTTGATATATCTAAATGGCAGCTGTCGTGGATTTCATAGTCGTCAACTTTAAAATAGTATGTTAGGAGCAATGTTTCCTACTATGAGTTTAATACCTAATTGCTCACTTCTAAATATCTTCTTGGTCGAAGCCAAAATCACAATGAATATTCACTTGTCAGTGAATACTGTTAATACAGTAGTATTTCAGTTGCCAACTTGCTTCTCATTTTTCATATAAATTTCATATTTGTTTTTTTCCTCTTATAGTCCAGCTGATAGCCTGCGTCAAGTTCCTTCCGGGGGTCATCATCAGTTCGATTACAATACCCTGCTTTTTGATATAAGTGATATCCGATCTGTTTGATATAGTAATTAGGGAGGAAACAATCATGAAAGGACATTTGTCTGTATCCCAATTTACAGCCTTACCTAACAATACGAATTCTGTCCTGTGTCCTGAGTGTCCCCAATAAGCCTCGAGAATTCAGGCACTCGTGTAACTTGTTTCGCACCGACCTGGTTTACTTTGGCCATTGTAAAAACAAAGCATGACGTCTAGAATTCTATTCTTCTGGCAGAGCTTTTAGAATGTGCCCCTTATCCAGGAAGATGAACTGTTGCAAAGTTATAAATCTGACATGGGTAGTTCATATAAATTGAAACATATTTATTTGAGGTGTGATATTGGCCCCACCTATGCAACACCAGTCATGCCGAATTCCTCTAGGGTTTAGTAATTTGATAATTGAATAAGGTCAAGTGCGAGCTTTAAAAACGACTTGAACAGAGTCAGTTTTAATCAATTCTATCTGATAAACAACTTATATTATATGTTATTTTTCAGCAATCACTAAAATAAATGTTAGTATTAAACTGAATAGTCTGAATCTGATTTTTAAAAATAAAATAGGTTGAGATGTTAAATTACTTTAAATATGTTAAATTACTTTTAACATGTTTAACTACTATGGTATCTTTAGTGTTGATTGATACCCAGCAAATTATGATTTACGGAAAACGTTTAAATCGGGTTTTAAAAAGGATGGTATAAAACGTTTCAATAATATTCAGAAAACATTCTTAAAAGTATTCTAATATAATGTATTGTGATGTGCCCTGAGTAATTTGATTTAATTTAATTATTTAACTTTGTTTACAAGCTGAAAGTATTTCATGAGATGGGAAACCCCCTTGTATTTTGGAATTCCCCCAAATTATTGTAAACAAAGTCAGATCTATGTTTGGAACTTGGAAAGCCCCAGTTCATTGTTGCACCATCAGGAAAACCCCCCAGGAAGTGATGTAATATGAAAGGTGAATGTGTATAATTAATCTTGGGAAATCCCAAGATTGCAGCAATGTTGTGAAAATGTGATTGAAGTAATGGGTTTATTTATAGATGATGGGTTTTTTGCATGAGTACTGATATAAAAAGCTTGAGGTTTTTGTTGGGACTTTACAGAATGCCATGGGAGATTGAGATATTCCACATGTGTGTGATGGTCTTCGTGCTTCAAAAAGAAGTACATTTTAACCAGTTTATATAGCCAATAATTGAGCTAATTTTAATACAGCAACGAAGAAGACAGCGAGCACACAAAAGTGCTCTTCCTCATCAAAGGATTAAAAGTTCTTCTGTCAAATTGCTGGAGTTTGCTGGGTTTGTGAAGGCAACGCATCTGTCAAAAAACAGCGGAGCTGTGTTAAAGAAACCTGTTCCCTGGAAAAAGAGTGGTTGGTGAAAGAAACACCATTTTTGGAGAAAGCAGCGCAAGGAGACATATTTGTGGAGAAAGCAGCGCATAGGAGATATATTTGTGGAGATAGCAGCGCAAAGGAGATTGGAGGAAGCATCATCATTTTCGTATGAGGATTTTATACGCAAGGATTTATAAATGCAAGTGTACTATGGACTTCGCTGATTTTCGCAGGACAAGTGAATAAGGATATATTACATCAGTCGTCCAGAACATTGCAAGAACTCTAGAATCACCAACAAGAAGACCGCTGGTTAAGTACAAAATAGATAAAAAATGATTGTGTGATTTTAGTGTATATTGTTGTTATATGTACCAAGCATACTCTATTCTCAATTAAAGACTTAGATTTTGTTAGCTTAAACAAACAGTGTATTTGTGATGTGCATTCGTGTGAGTTCGGGAAAAAGGTGATTTTGGCCTTGAGTCAAGTACGACTCGTAACAGTATTAAATATTGACATAATATTTATCATAAACGTTTGGCAAAATATATTGCAATAACATTTCAACAACATTTTTTCAAATGTCGTTGTGGTGGTTTTTTTCATATGCAACTTTTAAAAAAAAGTGTTCATGACCTCCATATCACTCGACTTATTAAAACGTTTTAATCCATAATAAAAAGCTTTTAAAATACGTTTATAACGTTTGTAAAACAAATAAGTGTTTTCTGGGTATAGCTTTCGTTTGTTTGTGTGCTTTTTTGTGGCCATGAATAAAAAACGCGTGATAAGATGGCCTAACTTAAATTTCCTGGACACGCATTTTTTTTCAAAACATTTTCTCCATTGGTTCCTATATCCAAGCTTGAATTTGAGTTCGGCTGTTGGCGAGCGAACCCGAGATGTATATTTTATACTCTCACAGTTTGTTAGCTTATATAATGCTGTTGAAATGCAGACATAAGAAACTACCATTGAATATATTTGTCCAACTACTACCTTATTGCTGACATTAAACCGGTTTTAAACTTGGTAAATCAGAAATGACAGATTTCATCATGGGAATATAAGATCAACGATGTGGTGGAAGCTTACACTTACCGGTGCTGCTCTATCCAAATGTTTGAAGAGATAACAACTGTACTACCGTCGTGTGTTAAATTGAATTGGAGTGTCCGGGAACAAGATCTGGTGCAGTTTTGTCTAGTGTATTGGATATTACATAACTTTACATGACAATTTACATTATAGTTTTTTTTTCGATTCTAATGTTACAGAAGTTACTCCCTTGCTTGATGGTAATATTGAACTGCTGATAACAGTAGGATGTATTTACAGGCACGGTTTTAAATTATTTTGTTTACGTGATCATTCGAGGCTTAAAACAAGAAATAAAGACATTATGGTTTTATATTACGCTACCATAAATACCTAATCGATTCATGTTGTTTAAAATAGCACAAGGGAAGGCTGCAGAATCCATTTGACATAGTTAACTATGCTTTGAATGAAAGACAATAACTGCATAAACATTGTAAATTTACAGCTGATATTTGATATTAATTATGTCGAAAATTACGATGGAAATATGGTCGACATTGCTTAAAGGAGTATTTCGTGATCCGAGCATCCTCTTTTTATGACATTTTTCAGTATATATCCACGAAAAAAGCCTATTCCCAAAATTTCAGTTGATTCCGATTTTGCGTTTGCGAGTTATGCATGATTATGTGTATTACACTGCTCCATAGACTATGCGTTGTAATTTCGTTCTGGTGCACCAGAACGAAATTCAAATTTCACGATATCTTTGCAAAACGAATTAATCTGCAAGAAATATTTTGTACATAAACATTATGTAGTCAGAGGTTTCCAGTGATATAAAAATCTCAACTTTTTTTGAGAAAAGTGGGGGGATGAGGCTGTGGATTACGAAATGCCCCTTTAAGGCAGCTGTGTACTCTCAGATACGCATGTAGTAAAAGTGCCATAACTTTGTAATTATTCACGCAAGACATGTAAATGTATACATTTTTATAAAGGCAAGACATCAATGAATCTCAATATAAGTACAGTTTTGGTGTAAAAACAACAATTATGAAGAAAATCACAAAAAAGTGAATTTTTGGTAATTTTTGTTCGGTACATCATAACAAAAATACACTCTTTCCAAAAATGTTTGTTTTGCTTTTTTCTTAATCTTGAGGCACCATTCCAAAAAAGGTTTTTTAGTTTTTGATATTGGCCTTATTTTTGGAGATATTGACCATATAAGGCATCAAAATGAACTTTTAAAATTCACAACCGCCTATTTGCACAAAATGATGCCTAAAATTGGAAATAGACCAAAATATAAAAAAATGAGAAAACCGTTTCTTAAGTCAATCATGCTTTTTATGATAAGCATAATTGCTTACCTATAGATGCTGTATTTATTGAGTTATCGTGTACCTAAATCGTCATTTTACAGAGAAAATGAACATTGAAATAAAGGCCGTTGAAGTTTAAAGTGGTCACATTTTGCACTTTGATCGAAGCTTACAGGAGAATGCGGTAGTTCTCGTTTTTCTACCTTACATTACGTGAACATCGGGTAAATCCACAGCCCCTTGCGAAGTTTGAGCGAAATCTATTCATATCTTGATGTTTAAATCGGGGGAAAGAACTTGAAAAAAATCACATTTTATCAGCTAAAACGGAGCCATTTGACCGCTAGGTTTTTGTGAAATCAGTGCTTCCGTTGTGTTTCCATAACTTGCGCCACGCATGCAGATAAGCGTCGCGTATGCGTAGCGTATCTGCGCGTTACCAAATTGCGCGCTACGCAACGCGATGCGTTATTGCGCGCGTGTACCATGCTGGTACAACAAAGATTTTCTTTCCTTTTAAATTTCAAACACGAGTGGAATAGTGAAATAAAATCCTTAAAATATTGCAGTTGGAGTTTATAAATCTGGATTTTCATTCCTTGTATTTATAAAAAACATAACAAAGTACAAACATATAAAAAAAACTCAATTTCGCGAAAGAAACAATGTCTAGAGTACACAGCCGCGTTAAGAAATCACATCAAAGACAGTCCAAAATCTGAGACAATAAATAAAAAGGCTAGTTGCGTATGCGTCAGTGTTAATTAAATTCCCCACGACCCTTGATTGTTTAGTAGCGCGTAAAACAAAGGCTGACTCATCTGGTGTCAACCGGAGAAAAGGAATCGAATGAAATGGCGGAAAATTACGATACTTTTACAAGGCGAAAAGCAACTTTACAGGACTAATATGCATTGTTGACACGGTCCCTTCGGATCCTACTTTGAGCATGTTTTTATATTTGAAAGTGCAAAAGTAATCATAAGGCATGCTGTTTTACCACCGCGTTCAGAAACCTAATTATCACGACAATCGTAAACAAACCGTGCCCGAGTTTGAATGACAAGCTATTCTTTTTAATTCTGTCTTTAACTAAAGCAAGACCATTTCCGAAAACCCTAAAAACCTGTACGATTTAACCCTTAATACAACAAATTCATGCGCACATTGTTACTGCGATGGTCACCAGAGCATGTTCTTTTGTATGCTATTTTCCCTTACATATTCCTGGACATTAGGTGAGTTGTTTATACTGATGTAGGTATTCTGTCCATCTTGCTTATTGCTCGTATACTTTAGGTTTTTTTAGTGTGTTGATATGTACTCCCGGGTTTGTGTTACACTTTTTAATTTCGTTGACCATAATAATACTGTACATTTCTACCGCTCACAAACCCAACAAAATCCATGGCTAAGGTTTTTAATTCTGGTTTATGTCGGCTGCAAACCAAAACGCAGACCAAACAAAACATTACGAACAATGAGGGTGGGTTGGTCGACTGTACTTTGCAACGTTGAAGTATATAAATAAACGGGTAGTGTTTTACAGATACATGTTTTGAAATAGCGCCCCCAAAGTTACCCTTATGCCTAAAACTTACCCCCTTGAAATATATAGTATAGGGTTTTGGAGCATGGCCGGCAAACCACGTTAATATTGATGACATTCCCCCCCCCCCCCCCTGATTGTTTACTGTCTTGCTCCTAATATCAGGGAATTTAATTTTGAGTACAATATTATAAGTGGGCCATAAAAATGTCTTTGCAAATATTTCTGATCCCACCATTTTTCTTTCCATTGCGTTGTTTCACCTTTATTATAAAAAAAAAATTACATTTTAAAATTAAATATTTGGTCCGCTTTAATTGGTCCGCTTCAAATCTCTGAACATAATGTAAAGCTCGAATAGAGATCAAAGTTGGTTAAAATTATGTTAATGCTTTAATGTGTTTGTGTTTGACGTAAAAATACTTCTACAACACTCGCAATTGTAGGGTGATTAATGCATATGTAAGGAACATTTTATTAGCCTTGATTTAACTGTCCTTTACATTCAAGTCTCAATTAATTTATTAACATGTTATTTAACAATCTCTTTCTGTCAGCACAGACAAATTGCAAAGGTCAAATATAATAATGTTGTATTCAAGCAACAGAATACGGAAAACACGTCGAAATTATTTATTACAAGACAATGATCATTATTGTATTATACAAATGGTTTCTAAAGTCATGTTTTACTCTCTTTATGAGACATGATTGCTTTGCATAGTATTTTTGAGGACCTAAGAGTAAATCAGAAACACAGAATTGCATTCTGAATACGAGGAATGTCCTTCTGATATCAAATAATTTTGATTTTTTAATACAAATTTTATGGCAAATTACTAAAAAAATATATATATATTTTTCCAATATCTTTCACATTTGACAGGCCTCGAAGTAAACTATATAAATTTAATGACATACACTTAAAGTGTATGTAGCTGGGAACAAAAGTCGCCCATTATTTGAAAATGTTGACATTTCGTAATGAATATATACATTTCCTCCTTAACAATTTCTGGTTTAACATTTAATGTAGATAACAGCAGTGAAATGGTACCAAGTGCTGTTCTCTATATTCCTATTCTACACCGTTGCTCCAAGTCTAATCTCAAATATAAAATATCTTAAGTCTGAGTCTTGTTCTTATTTCAACCCTAATCCTAACATAACATCCTAACATAATCTAAGTTTTCTACATCCTAAGCCTAATACTTATCTATGGGGTTCATTTTTTGTACATTCTTAGCTTAATGTGGGTGTTAAGATCATTAGAGTTTAAATCATTTGAGTCATGGTACAGAGACAATAAAACGGACCTTTAATTGGTTAGTATTTTTCAAGTAATGTTAAACTACCTTAATGTTGGATCCCTACACTAATATGTGTTTGACTCTCAGCTAAGGTCACTATTTGCAAATGTCACATTGTTTATCACGCTTTTAGCAGTCAAAATATTAAACTATCAGAAAGTAAAGAAAGAAAGATCCTAACAACTTGTGATAAGTCATCAATTGTCTTTCATCATCTGTCTTGTAGTAGTTGTGACATTTTGACATGTACATTGAAAATAGAACTAATCTCAAAATAAAGGTTGCTCTTTTATACGTAATGAAAGTGATGGATTCATGTGTTTACAGTCATGATTATGCAACACAAACGAAAATAGCCAGAGATCAAGTGACCACTATTAGCAGCTGAAATGAAGTTAATTCTACATCATTGGAAGTTTCCACGCAATGTTGAAATGTTTTTAAAATGTTTTAAACATATTATATTTGGGGTTTTGGTTTAGATAAAAACGTTTTAATAACATTAAACAAATTGATCCCTACTTCAAATCTCTCAACATAATGTTAAAGCTAGAATACAAATCAAGGTTGCTAAAATTACTGTTAATGCTTTGATATCTTTGACGTAAATTTCCTTCTAAAACACTCGCAATTTCACGGTGATTAATGCATGTAAGAAACATTTTATTATCCTTGATTTAACTGTCCTTTACATTCAAGTCACAATTAATTTATTGACACGTTATTTAACAATCTCTTTCTGTCTGCACAGAAAAATTGCATAGGGTCAAAATTAATAATGTTGTACACTCTTGAAAATATTTTACTCAACTTGAATAAAAAGGTCAATTAATTTTTGCGAAATATTGTGTCAATACTTAAATAACATTATGTTAAAATATCTGAACCCAGCAAGTACAGAAATGTTCTTAAAATGTTTTTTCAAAACCTTTTAATAATATTTAAATGTCGGGTTATATAAAGGTAAATAAAATGTTTTTAAAACGTTATTGAAAATATTTTGGGCAAACAAATTTTCGCAAAATATTTTTCAACCCCAAAATAACATTCTGTTTTGAAATGTTTTGTATCAAGTTTTCGAGAATGTTTTTGGAATGTTATTAAAACGTTTTTATATCCTTTATATAACCCGACATTTAAACGTTTTCTGTAAAACATTTTTGTTTGCTGAGCATTAGATTATCAAAAAAATGTTTTTTTAAGGTTATGAAAACGTTTTATACTCTTAATATACCCTTTATATAACCCGACATTTAAATGTTTTCTGACAACCTTTTCTAACATTTTGCGAATGATGTCGAAAACGTTTTGTGTTTGCTGGGTTAGTCGCAACAAGCCATGTTATGTTCTGCATCAATTCATGATTACTTATGGACAATCCGAATACAATTTTATGGAAAAGTCCTGATGAATTTATTCAAGAAGATCTATAGTCGCTAGACGTAACTTTGTTGAAGCGACTTAACTATAAACATCGTAAAATGAACTCAAGACTGGCTAGCTTTAGGACAAATATCATCACGTCAGTTTATAATGGAATTATGTCATTATATTGAAACCCTTCTGGATAAATAAGTCATATTGCGTAACGTTGACATTCTGACTAAAAGAGTTGCATTTACATGGTAAATGTAAGCTCACGACCGCTTTAAAATGGGAAACGGGACACACTAAACTACGTTTAGATATTTGAAATAGATATTTTAAAATAATAGATGATCTATCTAAATGTGCCGTTGATTTAGCCCTTGTTGCATTACTTATGTAATGTACAATCAGGGTTATTCATGAAGGTGTATTTCCCTCGTTGTGGCATTTTGTATGACATTTGCTCTTAATATTTAACTATTGAAGAGAAAAGACTGGCAATGCCTGCTCCCATAAAAACAGAAACATGCCAATAGATATATATTTTTTTCACAAATAAGCATTACGAAAAGGCGCATATCATATATTTTCTTAAACAGAATTCCAACATATGTTTCGAATTTTGCCTTCAATAATAATTGTGGTACCCACGATAGCCCATCTATCACTAAAACTACCATGATTAAAGAAGTACGAAGTTACAAAATAGTATTCAATCAATAATAGTATTTTAAGCTATTTGGCGCGATGTAACTTTTTGATTCTGTTTTGGTTTTTGGGAACAAGTCACATTTCACATAAAAAATATATTACCAATTCTCAATACAGCAGGCATTTGTGACATAAAAAAGAAAAACAACATTGGATCATGGTGTTGTTTCTTTAATCCTTATTTTTATTTTCTTCATAAACAAAAAAAGGGTCCAATATATAAAACACGCTCCCGCGACTGTCAATAACTGTATCATGTTATTCAAATTGTCTAGTTAAGAAAGTAATGCATTACATAAGAAACTTTGGTTTAAAGTCATGTTCTGTCTAATCATTAACGACCCCTGTAATTTTTGCCGATAAATTACAAGATAATAAAATCGATCTAGTTTTCTTCCAAAATAAAAAATAAAAGAATGTGTATGAAACCACCATGATCTCAAGATGGTTTGTTTGCACGTTCAATAATTGGGCATATCTTTAAAATAATATAGTAAGCTTAATTTCAACTCAAAATGGTTAAAACAGATCCATACAAAAACAACAAAAGGAGGTCGCACCTAAAAAGGAATATGAAAAGTTTTTGTTCACGCATATCTCTTGTTTGTCTGAGAAGTTTAGCATATTATTACATTTTGATGACAGACGTGATTTGTATAGGACCTAGTCATTACCTGCATATTATGACAAACAATTAACTATACGTACTTCTAAAAGGAATTTAGGCCATCGTACATAAGGCACAGAATTAAAGAAAGTGACAAAGGGAATATGGGAACCTTTGTGGCAGTTTTAGCAAATAACTGGGTTATTGGTCACCATCTTATAGGAATATGTTTTACATGTACAGCGTTTGCTACGTCAGTTGAATATGGTGATATCACGCATTCCAATTTCTGTGGACACTGTTATTTATTAGACCATTATGGAGATGTGCAATGATGAAATGACCTTACTGTTCTGAATTTACAGTCGCATAGTTTTTCCAATATATAACTGGTAACTACTATTAAATGCGGGCGTAAGGTCTTTGCCAAAGGCATTGCGATTGTTGTGATAGAGAGTGATCATCCTATGAGAGTTCAAGCATCTGAAGTTCTATTGTATTTATTTCCCCTATGGAACATCTAAAAGCCAAAACCACCCCAGGGAGGTCAGATTTCAATATGTTTGTATAGACATAAATGAAACTGCAGTAGAAGCATTTTAGTCATAATGAGGGAGCCAATTTTCTATAATGAAGAAGTGAATATAACTGTGTTCAACAATCAGAGTTTAAGCGATCACGAGCTACAAATGGTTCTGACACCGCTAATGCATACTCGCATACTGGTTTCTAAAACACGGTTGATAAAAAAGCCGAAAAATTCAAACATTTTATACAAGCGCATCATCACCGTAGCGCCTAGAGTTACATTTAATATCACACTTGTCTGGATCGAAGTTACACAGCCAGCAATAATGCTTACTATGCCGTTTGGGCATTATGTTACACTAAAAACAGTTGGCTGTGGATTCCTATTGAGGTTAGAAGAACAATAATCACTTATCATGCCTAAACAATATTTGGTGTTACTAGACTCCTTTGAGCTTATTTTTTTGAAGGATTTTATTATAGTCAAATATAAAATATCAATTTGAAATATTTTAGGATGTCTGGTAGATGAACTCTATACCTGAACGACGACATTTACTGAGTACTGAGTTTCCATAATGTTATTGAATAGCATTGAAAGTCTTATTAAGCGCCAGCACGTCTTGAAAAATTGAACATTAAGTACGATACTCGATGTTGTAACAGTTTAAACAGTTTATATCTTATTTCTTATAAATTAATTCATGGATATAAAGGTTTGAAAGACAGTACAATTGTAGTTGTCACTTCTTAATTAGTTACAGAGGAAGCATGAACATAGCAATAATTGTCGTAAAAATAATTTGGTCAATATCATTTGGAAACCGTAACAAGCACAAACGTAAAATAACAGCAAATTTATTGCTAGACTATGGACTGTTTTGATTAAAAATCTTCTACATCCTGTAAAAAATGCAAGGTCGTGTCACAATTCCGAAGAAACATAATTTCGAAGACTCACATGGGGTTACATGAGCATTTATCGTATAGAGTCTAAAGTTGACGTGTATCAACTGGTTTTATTAAAACTGTGCCACCTACTCTGGTATTAAATAAGTAACTCCTAGGTACGTTAATCCCGAAGTTCACACGAGACTTCGTGAGCCAAAATATTTCTTTCACATAATATTCCTACAAGGAAAGTCATTTGTTTTTGTTATCATTTTTCAAGGTTACAACATGGTTATTGCAGTTGAGATTCATACCCTTTAGGGAAGCATTGACCCTAATCTCTTACACAGGGTATGCAGATTTCAAAATGGGTCATGGCTCCTTGCGAATTCACAATCGCTGTTCGGAAGATCATGTCAACGCCACCCTACAACGATAATTGCCTAAGTCATTTTTTGGGTAAATTTGAGAACAAAGTACAATTATGGTTCAAACATACATTTAATATATTTATTCACCAATCTTTGCACAAGAACAAATGATTAAGAGACAAATAAAAGGGAATAATTTGAAATAATTAGGGTGATTACGTAAATCATGCATGCTTCAACCATATCTAGTACTTCGTTTTCAAAAAAATATGACGATAATCTATTCTTGTACTACATCCTGGAGCACAATGGCGTCGTGGTCATTAAAGTTCGGATGATGTTTAAGTCGATCATGCTCGTACGTTAATGTTCTATTTCCACTCTTAAACTATTTGAATCCTTAGCTTGGGTCACTGTTTGAAATGCACACTTGAATGTCACATTGTTTGACCTGTTTCTAGCAGTCAACATATGAAACTAACAGATAGTAAATAAAGGAAGATTCTAACCACTTTTGATATGTCATCAAATGTCTTTCACCATCTGTCTTGTAGTAGTTGGTGACATTTTGACGTGTACAGTAAAAATAGAACTAATCTCAAAATGAATGTTGTTCTTCTACGTAATGAACATGATGGATTCAATAATGATTTAACACCACAAATAGAAAATAGCCGGAGATCAAATAGACCACCGTTAGGTATAGTAGCAGCTGAAATATTTTGCTTCTACATCATTCAAACCTTTCAAGAATTTTTTTTGTCACTGACGTTTGTTTTCTTCAAATTAACTTAAACTCATAAGTTTGTATAAGCTGTGTATGTTTATGCCAGTCTCAACAACAATATACTTACCCTTTAAATTACCGAATATGTATATTATACTTACAAAATTATAATTAACTAATATATTATGCAAAATCAGGTGACCGTGTTCTACTTTAAAATTGACTGAATGTTTTATATGTACTGCTCTACCATGACAAAAGTAATTAATGAACAATTATTTTATTGTTTTACTATTGAGATAGGCCAAAAACATAAATTAGTTTGATTTGTTTAATATTGAAGAAAATTTGACGGTTTAGTAAGTGTATTAGCTGTAATTTTTAAAATACCAACAACTTTCATTTAAGATGATAGCTAATTGCCTAAAATTGTTCAAACAATAGGCAAATGTCTAGCCACTGCTTCCTTCTGTCGTGGTTTTTCACAGATTGCCTAATTTCTATGTACAAAATGTAAGGAAGCAAGTATTCAACATGAGATTTTCAACTTTTTAGAGACATTTTAAGGCAAGCTATACTTTTATTCAGGTGGAAGATACTTGTGTACAGGTGTAATATACAGTAAGGCAAATAATTAAGGTACCAGTTACGTTCACCCCTGTATATCCTAAGCAGAGGCAGATATGTCATAATTGGAACCAACAGCCAATAGCTGCATCTTTTAGCTCGAAATTAAGACCTCGTTCGTTGTAATTGTTCAAGAAATAAAAACACGACGATCCAAAAACCCAGGGTAGATGCAAATTTAAAAGTTGCAGTTTGCCACATTGCATGCCATATTGATTTGTACACGAAACATTCGCGAACAAGAGAACTAGCGCCGTTCTTGCATTGATTAGCACGAAAAACTAGCGTCGTGCTTTCATTGATTAGAACACAAAAGTGCAACATTTTATTTCATATCTTCATTAGGTTTTAGATCATCGTTTATTTAATTCTCAACCAATTTCAACAAATAAGACCTTAAATCAGAGCTAAAGTGTACAGGCGTCGACTGCTTGTTTTAATTGTGACACATTTATCTTTATTTAGGATATACAGGGGTGAACACAACTGGTACCTTATTTCTTTTGCTTACTGTAAGCAATAAAATGCATTTTGAAACAAATGGTCATTACTTCCTTTTGTCAGTGTACGGTAGGGCAGTATACTCCACGGTTTTCAGCAAATGATCCTTATTCATAATATCAAATAAATTCTACTTGTGAATTTCTGTTAATGTTACAAGGCATCCACAGTCACCATAGCCATTACTTTGTTACGACGTAACTATGAAATGAATCAAAGACTGTCGCGCTTAAGGACAAATATCATCAGGCAAGTAGATAATGGGATTATGTCATTATATTGAAACCCTTCCGGATAAATAAGTCATAGTTCGTAAAGTTGACATTAGGACTAACAAGAGTTGCATTTTCAAGGGAAATGTAAGCTTATGACCGTTAAATCACCGAACAATTTAGTTTAGACCTGTTTTAAAATGTGATATCTTTAGGTTTACAGTTTATTTACCCCTTGTTATATTACTTAAAGAAATTGTTAATCAATAAGGGCCCTTCTTTGACCTCTGTTAACCGCCATTTAGTGTTGTGTAATTGTAGAAATCAATTGTTTCATTTGGATAAAATGCACTGCGTATGCACTAATTTTTTAAAGAACCTTTGTTCTGCACAAAAATACGTTTGCCAATTGACGCGGTGTCTTTCAAACAATTACCGTTACTGGTTTGTGAAACAAAGTCACATTTTGAGTATATTATATAAATAAATATAAATTCCTTCTATCAAGCACTTCGATGAGTCGAGAAGAGAAGAGAAGAGAAGAGAAGAGAAGAGAAGAGAAGAGAAGAGAAGAGAAGAGAAGAGAAGAGAAGAGAAGAGAAGAGAAGAGAAGAGAAGAGAAGAGAAGAGAAGAGAAGAGAAGAGAAGAGAAAGAAAAGAAAAAAGGAAAGAAAAGAAAAGTAAAGAAATGAAAAGAAAAGAAAAGAAAATGCAAAAAAGAAAAGAAATAGAAGACAAAAAAGCAACAAGAAAGCAACACAAGAAGGTGGCACATGGAGTGGAATATGAAGATCCATGTACACGTAATGAAAATCTGGTTTGTTTAAAAAAATCAGCATGTTTATGATATTGCAGCTTGATAACAAACGTGTCATGTATATTCAGAATGAAGTACAATGAGTGATTACACAAACATCGCGTGCATGCTATGGCAAATAATGAAATATTTAGGCAGGTCAATTTACATAAACTTTTGCACAATCTAAAGAGAAGAAGTAGAAGACAGCGACATCAAGGGTATTACTATAAACCACGTTTTGAGTTTATTTGGATCGCAGCTACTTCTTATAAGAAATTGTTACAATTTAAACATAAAAGGTGCTTGGTAGTCTCCTTAATAACAAGTTGTACCTATGATATCAATAAGAGACGTGCATCAAATTTCCCGTCATGTTTGTTACTTTCATCAAGAAAACAGGTCGCTTGCATTTCCTAACAATCACGCAATCATTCAAGTAAGCAGTGACGTAGCAAAAGGGGGAGGGTGGGCTGCCTGTTAGATGTCTTTCGCCCTGTTGGAGGATTTTTGTAATTATTAGCTCATTTTCGACAATTTTCCTCAAAGTTCCCCCTCCCGCCCCCGGAAATTTGCCTTGCCCTTCACCCCCCCCACCCCCCGCTGGCTACGCCAAGCCAATCTACAGGAAACTGACCCACACGCATCAGTAGTTGAAATTCTAATCAAACTATCTCACCAAAAATAAACTATGCGTAAATAAGACCCACTACAAAACGGCCATTATCATATCTGAACAGAAGAACATAGATTATTTACACATTAACAGTGCGCTGGAGAAGTGTGAATATCCTAAATGTAGTCGTTTGAAAAAGTTACTAAATCCAAGAAAGCTAAGCTAAATCCAATAACTGTGACAAGAACGATACAAACGTTGAGAATAATGAGCAATCGTTCCGCCTTACGTAGAATGAACCGAAGCCCTTGGGTTTTTGGCAATTACCATGATTAAGTAATCACATTTTTTAACCCACCCAAACTCTGTATGTAGCTACTTGCATCATCCTATTCAAACCTAGAAGAAATACATTTCCGGACCAAAGGTCACAGATCGCTTATCCCTTAAAATCACTTATGTTGCCAGTTTCCTGACGAAGGTCAAAAAATGTAACTGAAAGTTAGAGGAGTGTCTTAGTTTTGTTTTGAGATCACATGTTTAAAAATAGTTGATTAAATTGATACATCTTAATCTGTTAATAGTGTGATCCTAAAAGGGAATAAGTTGTTTCAATGTTTACTACCGTAGTTTTCTGCTTCAGTTGCATTGTCCTAGTATTACAAAACGATTAAACCTTTAACAAGGGAAACAAAGGCTGATAAAAGGTCTGACGAACAAGCATTTTCAGCATCTTCAATGATCTTCAAAACGAGTTTTCGAAACATTCCGGAAGTACCGTAAATACGTCTGTTAGAAGTAAAATGAAAATACCCAATATTTGGTGTATCCTTTAGAGACTCCACTGAGGAATTAGCAGCCTGCGGAATACATGTAATCTGTCAATACACAATTCCGTGCTCTTTTACACGAGGTATAACCCCATTATTTGAACCTTAACATGATTCTAAATTCAAAAGAAACCAAGACGGATTTGATAAGAGCTACTTCCTTATTTTAATATACAAAAAACCTACCTGTCTTTGCCATTTCAATTGACCTCGACTTGTGAAGATCGAATAAATATGCATCATACATGTCATTACACTTTATCATAAAAGTGCGTTTGCGTAAACCAATTGCATTCAAAGACTGATTTAAATAAATTCAGCCGTTTAAGTTCTCGGTCACCCCCCTTTGCACAGAATGTTTTGTGGAATCGGAGAGCACAACAGACACTCCAAATTGCATTCTGAATACGCGGAGTGTCCTTCTCGTATCAAAAAAAAAAAAAATTAACAGTCCTCGAAACTTTATAAATCTAATGATGTACTTAAAGTGTATGTAGCTGGGTGACCATCATATGATAATGTTGAACTTTCGTATTAAAGATATACATGAAGCTTCATAAAAGACCTAACATTTGGATGCATTGACCTTACCTGTTATTATCGTATTATACCACACATAAACGTTTTCAAGCGTTTGGACTTCACCATAGGCTATTCGACTGTTTTGACACAGATCGATCAGCCTATGAGAATGCAAGTATCGGAAGGTCTATTGTATTACTTTTCCTTATAGAACATCTAAAAGCAAAAACCATCCTAGGATATGTCAGGTTATTATGTTTGTATAGACATAAATGAACCTTTTTCTTCAGTGGAAGCATTTTTGACATAATGAGAGAGCCAATTTTCTATAATTAAGAAGTGAATATAACAGTGCATAACAATCAGGGTTTACGCGATCACGCGATACAAATGGTTCAGACACCGCTAATGCACACTTGCCTCTACAAGACGGGTTGTCAAAAAGCCGAAAGATTCAAACATTTTATACACGAGCACGTCATCACCGTAACGCCTAGAGTTACATTTAATATTACACTTGTCTGGATCGAAGTTACACACCAATAATGCTTACTATGCCGTTTGGGCATTATGTTTCACTCAAAACAGTTGGCTTTGGATTCCTATTGAGGTTAGAAGAACAAGAATCACTTAGCATGCTTAAACAATACTTGGTATGAATGTACTCATTTGAGTTTATTTTTCTTGAAGGCTGTTATTAAAGACAATATCGGTTTTTTTTTAATTTAGAAGATGTCTGGTAGAAGAACTCGATACCTGAACGATGACATTTATTAAGTACTGAGTATTGAATAAAGTTATGAACAAACGATAATACGATCTTTAAACATTTAGCGTTAACCTCGTCCATTCATTCATAAATGGAAAGCTTAAAACCACGTGCTATTGTAGTAGCCACCCAGCCCACGTGTTATTTAGTCACCGAGGAATATTTTGTTTTCACATCTATGGACTATTGTGATTAAAACGGTGATGCATCCTCGAACATATTGCATAGGAATGTTATTCTTACGCTACCTTTGTTATAATCGTGTACATTAAAACACCTTTTACATGTCAACGTAATAGTCAATTTGTGTTCTTTTGGAGTCCATTTTAAAGGAAGACACAAAAAACGAAAACAAAACATCTACTCAAAAGTCTTACACCAAATGACAAATGGACGATGCTCATATATGACGTGTCATGTGAAAAGGAGACACTTTTGGGCAGGTTATGAATTTTGAGGTTTTTACATATCTTAAATAACGAGATATTTTGCTCCACAACGCCGTTTTCCCAATGAAATCGGACATTCCTAAGCGAAGATATTGAGTTCGGAAGTTATGCTATTATAAAATTGAAAATTGAGATATCGGCCTTTAAAAATATTATTGACAATGTTGAGAGTAGGAATTAACTTGAAAATGTCTCAAAAATACAAGATGCCAGTTATATTCCGGTCTGAAACTATCAGACAATATTTTTAACATTAATAACATCACAAATTCCCAACAAACCCAAATTGTGAAAACATCACCCACCTGCAGATTTTTGGCTATTTCTCCATTTACGATCCTGCCCAAAAGTATCTCCTTTTGACATGACACGTCACATTATGTTAACCGCGCTGGCACACATTGTACTTGATCTTAAAATCTCTTGTTTATATCCAAAACTTCAGTTAATAATATTAAAATATTAACTGAAGTTTTGACTGTGGTAAAAAAAAAACTTAGATAACATATTCAAACACAACGGTCCCACAAAAACAACAAAGGTTACGATGTATACATGTATAATTTCAATCAATACACTAACCCACATAACCCTATTTTTTTCTGGATTGTTCAATCCGTGTTTTCTCTTTGCACGTTTATAATATGTACCCCTATTTGCAATGTTTAGACAGCTTAGTTGGAATGCTTACTGGATGCCTTTATGGACCTTTCCTTCACTAAAGTGCTGTTACTAGGTCAACTAAAAGTTATTAGTTGGACCGACGAGACAAGATATTACCAAAAGAACAACACAATGATTTACACACAGGGCAACTTTCTATCTGCGCTACAAATACGCAAAACGTGTGGAGATGTATATTGGACGCATTATGGGCGCACAATAAAAGCGCATTGACTTTGTAATTTGTTATGTGTTTGGTACCAAGCGTAATGAGTGCAGGCGCAAAACCACACCAAAGATCCTAACGCACATAATTATTATGAAATTAATTGACTCTAAAACAATAATGAACCTACTTTACTCTGACCCAACAAATATTGACCCATGTTAATGTCTGTTTGTATGGAAAGTTTTACATACGTAATCTTGATGGATTGACATGATTGATAAACGCTTTAACATCAACCTGTACAACTTCACCTTTATCATTTCCCATCTCCTGCGATCAGATATTATATTTTATCATACTTTCATAGCTACAAGATTCTAAAGGTTGATCTGCATTACTATACTTCTTTACTTGTTTATCGCTTTGCCATCATTAACGATCAGATAATGTATTTTTCTAACATTCCCATGTATGTCTCTGTAGGCAAATGACCCACAAGCACACTGGTTAAGTATTAAGCAGATCCTCGGGGAAGCCACACGTGCATTACGGTTTTCATGTCTCATGCTATAATGTTTCCCCACATACTCGCAAAATGAAATTGATTGCGTTTACATTGCCAAAATATCAACCACTATCACAAGGACCTGTGATCCAAATCCGTGGCATAAATTGACTCATTTATATATATATATGTTCGAACATATTCTTTTTCCTCTTCAACGCAGTTGCTTATAAGTCTTTTGAGAGAAACACATACCAGGAGACATTTTCCGTGAAAAGTCTGTGACTGGTTGAAAAGTACGTGAAAAGTCTGTGTTGGATTACAACTTTTTCACGGACTTTCACGGCTTTTGAGTATGACGTCTTTTTTCAACCTAACGCAGGTCCATGTGCTTATCATCCCTTTAATTTTACCACTTTCAAAAATTCTGTATCAATCCAAACTTAAGGTAAAGTTGGCATTTTGACACAGTCTCACTTGTTTAACATAGACATGTCTCTATGTACATTTGAAATATGAATTTGTGTTATAAATCAAAACAAGTGAAAACGAGAATTGAGAAATGAATTAAAAAGTTCAGTAATATCTGTTCAATACTTGAGGAATTCCGTAACGTGGATAAGTAATCAACATACAATTAGAATGGAAATGCTAGTTAGTGCTATATAAACATCTCAAAAAAAGTAACTAACCCCCTTAAAAATGGCCATTATTCAAAAAGGGTCTATTGTATTACAAATCTGTAAAATGCGTTGGAAGCAGAATTTATTTCTGCGCATTATGACACCTCATTTGATACGATAGCCCAGAAAACAATAAAACATCGGTCAATTTAATGTAGTGAGGTCCAGATTTGAAAGTTGCACTTATATACACATTTTTACAATACAAAAACACTCAGATATCATTACACAGATTTCCTTCCATTCCACTGATTACAAAATCAATACAATTTACTGCAACTTTCAAATCTTGGGTTACATTGATTTAGATGTACACTATGACGTCAATATTTAGTCAATTGCTACAAATGAGGTGTCAAAATGTGCAGAAATAAATTCTGCTTCCAACGCATTTGACAGATGTGTAATAAAACAGTAATGTACCTGTTTTTGAATAATGGTCATTATTTAAGGGGGTTAGTTACTTTTTTTTAGATGTTTATTAAAAAATCATCATAATCATGACAACCATCATCATGATCACCATTATCATTGTAACCATCATCATCACCGTAATCAAATCCATCGGCAATTTCGTCATTATTATTATTATCATCAATTTTTTGATTGCCATGTGACTATTTTTATAATTATGATTTGACGAATAAACTCAACGAATCTATTCATGATGATATTATGATGGTGATGATGACGATATACTACTGTGTGTAATAATTGAATTGACAATTGAACAAGTTTGTGTTGATTTTGACAAAAGTTTAGGACAGAAACGTTTTTAGCTCATGAGTTTGATTTCTTGAATGTGAAAAACAGGTGATTATAAGCACATGGCCCTGCCATAGGTTTAAAACAAAGGTCGCATTTTTTTTTTCAACATTAACTTTATTGATTAATGTGTTTCTCTGAAACGACCTGTAATACATCGTGCTGAACAGTCATCACCAAAGAAAACATTGTTGTAAATTAATTTAGTTGTTAAAGAATTCAGCAGCAACGAGAAAAAATGAGTCAATTTATGCCACGGATTTAGATCTGATAGTGATTAATATTTTGATAATGTTACCCCTATCCAATTCAAGTTTGCTTATATGTGGAGAATCATTATAGCATGAAACATGAACAGCGTAATGCATGTGTGGCTTCCCTAAGGATCCGTTTAATACTTAACAATGTGCTTGTGGTTCATTTGCCTACAGAGATATACATGGGAATGTTAGCAAAATACATTACCTGATCGTTATCGATGTTAAAGCGATACACAAGTACAGTAGTGCCGATATACATAAGAAAGTATGTTAAATCACAATATCTGATTGCAGGAGATGGGGAAATGATAAAGTGAAGTTTGACGTTTAATCTTTTATCTCACATCAAGATTACGTTTGAACTGGAATTAAAGCAAGATTGTAGTCAAGAGAAAGTGGGTGTTTATTTTTTAGTTAATTGATTTCCAATTTGTTATATGATTTCGGTACAGTACTCAATACGCATGGCACCACTAATCACGTGACAACAGCTGTTGCGGTACCTTGGCATGATTCCTCAAGAACGGATCTGGTTGTGTTCAGGTAAGTGATTGTAATAGCATTTAAGGGGTTTTGAAATTTATTCAATCATTCGTTATCACCCTTCTTTTTATCTTCATAACTTTTGCCTTTGGTATGCAATAAACTATAGCTAGAAACTAATTTGTCGCTTTTGGGCACATGATAACAACAAACTACTACAAGATGCTATTCCCAAAGGATACGTAGGCGTTATACCAGTTTTGAAACCAAAATGGGACATATCAGTTTCATTTGTAAGTACTTCAGCCTAACGGTAAAATAAAGAACCTGGCATAAAAAGCACTTCCCATTCAAATTACTACTAGGCTTTTCGGAAGCCATCGAAGTTTGGTTTCTTAAGCTTTTAAATACATTTGAATTCATGTGTCCTAATTTAGAATGAATGATAAAACTGGGGAGTTTTTAAGTATTCTTCTCAACAAGTATTAGTGGTTGAGTAAGAGGTATGGCATATGTCGTACGTGGGCCATCCCATAGGCATGCATATTAATGCAGAGGACCCATCAAAAGACAATTGGTGGTACATTGAATTTAGCTCGAATGTTACCAGTGGGTGAATACGAAGTAGGCGTGAGGTTGAAGGTTACTCATTAATATCTAGGTCGGCAATCTCGAAAGGCTTATATTACTAAATTGACATACATTGCAAAGAAAAAAATATTGGAATTATCGCTGATGTCATTAATTCACAAGCTCCTGTGCTTATTGTAGTATGGACCATAATTAACTGAAAGAAAATATTTTATTTTTATTTACTTCTTAAAATGAAAATTCATAACCGTGGGTATATTTTCATGAATCATTCCTCAAGATGCATGATATTTCTCAAGGAAACATAAACTTTGCAGTGATATTGGGTGTTTTATATGACCTTCATGAATTCAAATTGTTTCATGCAAGTCTGAATTTCAAGTAAACTGCATAACATATTCAGAACCGAATTGGGATATATTTTACCACCACAAGGTGAATGCGCTTTTATTATGGGCACATATGCGCGTTTTTCATACTTGATCAGTTTATCATGTTCATGGTGTACTCGTATATTATGGCACAGATTGGACCGTAAGAAAATTGCGTTGCTTGTAAATTATTTTGTTCCTATTTTTTAAATATCTTGTCTCGTCGGTCCAACTTATAACCGTTAGTTAACCTAGTAATAGCAGTTTAGTGAAGCAAAGATCCATAAAGGCATCCAGTAAGCATCCCAACTAAGCTGTCTAAACATTGCAAATAGGTGTACACATTATAAACGTGCAAAGAGAAAACACGGATGGAACAATCCAGAAACAAATTAGTTAAGTATAGGCTAGTGTGTTGATTCAAATTATATTCATCGTGATATATGGACTGTTGTAATTGGAATTGTGAAGGATTTGTATTTTTGTTTTCTAATTTCATTATGTATTTTTTTGTTCAGTTATTCATTGAGGGTTTGACTAACCATGCAATGTTACCAAACATTCAAAGAAACTTATTTTTTCTTTGATCATTGTGAAATTCGAGATCTTGATCTTTTGTAATTAATTAAATGTTGTTGTGTTTTGCTCGTCACACGAACATATTTTTTTTTTTTGTTGAGTCACTCATATGGCATTTAATGTATTATATGATCTGTCCGTTACGCCGTAAGTTTATATATTTATATATCATACTGCAGGAGATATATTTACTCATCTTTGCGTCTGAATATGTGTTGTTGCCGCTGGTGGTGAATGCGCTTTTATTATGGGCACATATGCGCGTTTTTCACACTTGATCAATTTATCACGTTTATGGTGTTTTTGTATTTTTTGTTTTCTAATTTCATTATGTATTTTTTTGTTCAGTTATTCATTGAGGGTTTGACTAACCATGCAATGTTACCAAAACAGTCAAATAAACTTATTTTTTCTTTGATCATTGTGAAATTCGAGATCTTGATTTTTTGTAATTACTTTTAGTAATTAAATGTTGTTGTGTTTTGCTCGTCACACGAATATATATATTTTTTTAGGTTGAGTCACTCATATGGCATTTAATATATTGTATGTTATGCGGCTGTGTTCTGTCCGTTACGCCGTAAGTTTATATATTTATATTTATATAGCATACTACAGGAAACTATATTTACTCATCTTTGCGTCTGAATATGTGTTGTTGCCGCTGGTGGTGATTAGGACGATGATGACTAGGATGACGACGTTGAGAATAACGATGGTGACGAAGACGATAATGACGATGGGGAGGATCTCGTTATCATCACCGTCATCGTACTCATCATCATCATCATCGTCATCACGATCGTCATAGTGGTCATCATCAACTTCATAAACATCGTCTTCCTAATCTCCACCCGCGGCAACATCACTTCATGAAACATAGTAGTAAGTAAATACAGGGGTTTCCTTGAGACGGATTTCTACACCGACATTAAGTAAAAGGTCGAAAAACTCGCTACACATTCAGACGTAAAGATGGATAAAAATATATCCTGTAATAGGAGGTGTAAGTATTAGTAGCCTACGGCGTAATGGACAGAGCATACAATATAGTGTCATGTGAGTGAATTAACCTAAGAAATAAAGTGAAAATGTGTTTGCTAAGATGGTCACATTCGTCTCGTGACAAGCACCATACAACAACATTTAATCAATTACGAAAGGTCGAGTTTCATGAGAACAACGTAGAAAAATAAATTTTCCTTGACTACTAGATTGTGCACGATTAGACTTTTAGGTTCTTTTTTAATGATATAGTTTTAGACGTGTAGACAAAATTAATTGGTATACCCTGTCATTGACACCCTTATAGGCAAACAGTGAAATGTAATAATACAAAAGCTGCTACATCTTTTGGGGTTAAAACCTGTACAAAAAAGTCAAATGGATAGCAAAATTTCAGAATACATATAATTTGACAGCAACATAATCGTTCGGCAGTTATCAGCAGGTCATATATATAATAACGGACTCATCGCCGTCAAGAACCGGACATTACACCAAGTGTGATGAATGGGGTCTTCAAGTTCTCATCGTAGTAACTATATAAACCAATAATAGTTTGCACTATCCTCGATTCAGTTATTAGCTAGGAAACACAGAAAAAAAATATAGGTCATCAAAAGTTGGACTTTAAATAGGTATTGATCATTGTTGATGTTACATATGGAACACCCTATTCCAGATATCAGACAAATCTAGCACTACCTTCCTTTGCATAAAAATATATATCATTTTTGTCTGTTTTTTGATTGATGGAACATAGGTTAACAGGGAATAAAAGTCAAATCAATATGAAGACCTGAGCGCAAGAAGACCGTAAGTCCACTTGCCCCCTCAACCCGTATACACTAAAGTTGCTTATAGTTTCGTATAGATTGGTAATGTTTATACATGTTCAGGGGCCATAACAAATCTATCACAACCTTTCATGAAGTGAACTTACGGTCTTCTTGCGCTCATGTCTTCATATTCAATCAAGTTTGCTGAAAAAGTTCATAAAAAAACCAAGTTTTGCATAATTATTTTGCTACAACACGACCATGTAACAACTCATATTGCCATTTTCAAGTTAAGCGTTTGCGATTGACCGTTACATGACAAGCGACAGAACGTTAGCGTCATAGAGATATCTAGCATCAAATTACCGACATCCCTTGCCACATGTCCCCTGTCCCATAGCAATGGCAAATGCGCTGTTGAATATCTATAACTGAATTAATGTATGCCCGTGTGTGACCAAATCATGACTCTGCAAAAGTGTGCTAAATCCCATGGTATTTACTACAAATAGTTATGAATGTTTGATTGAACTTTGATTCGGGTTAGAAAATCGCCTTTTAGTATAACTTGCTTAGCTTTAGGGTCTGATTAAATATATACAGAATATCGAGTAAGTAAATAAACGAAGTGCATCTGTACTTATTTTGATGACATGACATTGTAAGCAAAATGCATCTGTATATTTTCCCAATTAGGTAAGAGACGTCGTTGGAAGTCATTTCGGTAATCTTGGGATATTAACCCTAGAACTACTGAGCCATATTTTTAACACGGACTACGAGGGGGTGTTTCAACCCCCTAATCTTCAATTATAAACGCCATATACCGTTATATTTGGTGCCAATGTAAATTTGGAGAATTCCGGCTATGTACAAAAGTATAGGCACAATTGATTTTCGGCTAACAATTCTACACAAATGGTCCTACCCACCGGTAGGGTGCTGGGGTAAAATTTCATGAGCGCCAAGGATGGATCTAGGATTAGCTTGGGTCGTTTGGGCGTAAATGCGTGCTTTTTATTCATTCTGGCAGGCTTACAGAGGAAATCGGTTCAGAGGCTAACGACTTTCGGCTTTCAGATACTTGGTAAGGGAAACGTTTACAATTAAGACCCTTTTTTTATAAATCATTTTCAGATCAAATGTGTTTTGAAGTCCATTATGGAGATAATTTAATTTCGTATTTTAAAGTAATTTTTGCACAGAAGTTATTTTGATGTTATAGATAAAAACAATACGATGGAAACTGTACATCCACAACACTGATGACATGTAAAATTCAGGTTCAAAGTTTTTGATTAGAGACAAGGAACTCTAAAACTGAAAGACTTGAACGTTAATCAGAATTGAACTGCTACACATAAAACTCAAGTTAACGTTTAAACATTTATATTGCCTCGTTTAATTTGGAAACAGTTAAGCATGTTACCTACGATGTAAATCAGGCAATTATCTATAAGTGAGTGTTTATCTATAAATATTAATAACAGCTTATCACGGTTTACCTATTTTAGGTTTATAACATCACTGAGCAAAATCTTTCGAATTTTACTGATTTATTCTTATTCCTATTCTAATTTTAATTCTAACTAATTGTTTTATATACATGAGGTTATATTTCTGAGGGAAAAAAAGAGGGACAAGGAGAAGACACACAAAGAAAGAGTGAATATCAATTTAATTTAAATCTGTCAATAACCACAAACCACTTAACACACATACTAGTACATCAAGTGTTTATGTTCGCTTTTCTTGTAACTTTTCATGTTGTCAAAAGGGCGAATCCGTCGTAAATAAAATAAGATTTGACATTTGAAAGTCACGAGAAACACTAAACTTGACCATTATTGTGTTTGCCCTGGGGATGCAAGTGTTCTATTTAATGTTGTCCTATCACTCAATTTATACATTAACTTTTACAAACGAGGCAAAGAACAAGATGATCTGAAGAAGCTTACAATTAAATAATATAGGAAATGACATGAAAATGAAAACATGCCTATGACTAATTTAGTATTCATGACAGAAAACAGAATACGTGTACAACAAAAAAGAAGGACGTCCCTGGTAACAGTTACGTATAAAATTCAGAAATAGCATAAAACCTAAGAATTAAGATACCTACATGTGTTGAGGTTTGTGTTTGCAAGGGTTTCATGTAGTGTACATTATTATTTATTTTATTAAAAGTTTCATTCAGCAGACTTGAAAGATGGCTTGTACATTCAAACAGCGCCGCAACACAATTAATTCCATGTATTAAATCCAATATCCATTTACAGCAATACGTGTGGAAATGTTAGAAATCCCGTCATGGTTTCAAATTACGCCCGGTCATCGACCAGTTCCTCCCAGCCGCGTTTACTTTACTCCAGGTATCAATAGGAAGTGTTAATTTCATCAAACAACGTCACATTATTGTCATATTCTTAATGGAGCGAATGGACAACATAGCGTGTCTTGTCACAGGTCTTGATTAAATTCTTCGCTAGTGTAGCCTTGAACAAACTTATGGCTGCCTTCTATAAAATTCATTTGCTTACGCTAAAACATTGATGTTTTTACTAGGATTAAATGCTTTTTGTGAGTCCATGAACCATGAAAGATTTCGACCTTTGGAGTGTGCTATAAGCTGCCAGCTCAATGCCATGTATATAGAGTCACACCTGAGCAGATTGTCACAACTAGTTTCAGAAAAAAAGTATTCCCAAGAAGTGGAAAACGCACATTGACACATTTGTAATCAAAATGCACCCAGGAGGTAGAAAGCTCACTTTAATAAAAGTGCACGCAGGAAGTGGCAAGTACACATTGTGCACGATGGAAATTAACAAAAGACCCCCTTGCTAAATGTGCCACAAAGGTGCACTAAAGAAGTGGAAAGCGCATATAGGTAAGTTTGTCGTAAAAGTGGAAAACTAAAAAAATGATAGACTTGTAATATAAGTACACCCATAAAGTGGCAAGCACACATTGCTACAGTTGCTACACTCATGGCCCGGAAAGTACCGTATAGCTAGATTTGTCATAAAGGTACACCCAGGAAGTATAGATGTAGTATGTAGGCCTATGTCATTAAAGTGCACCAGGAAGAAGAAAACTCAAGTTACAAAATGTGTCATAAAAATTGCACCCAGGAAGAAGAGAGCGCACATTGCCAAATTTGTCATAAAAGTGCACTGAAAAGGAAAAGGCGGGCATTGCTAAGTTGTTGCATCCATGACACATGTATTGCTTGGTTTGTTATAAAGTGCACCGATAAGGAAAAACATTGTGAAATTCCTAATGGAAGCGCACGACGGAAATGAACAAAAAGTGCGCATTTTTGAATTTGTTATAAAAGTGCACATGAAAAGTGGAACGCATACATTAATAGAGGTGTAATAAAAGAACGCACATGAAGTGCGGGGCACGGATTATTATGAATGTGGAACCAGAAAGTGGAAAACACATTGCTACCATTGCAATAAAAGGTACATTTTTCAATGCATCAATAGTTTGGAAGACTTCGGATGCTTCAATCCGCGCGAGCTGCATCAATGACCTTCATAAAGGTATTTGGTTCCTTTAAAAGGGATGTTTAAATAATGGTTAAAAGACAAATACAAGCATTAACTTGTTGATGAATTTTTATTTAAAAATCAAAAAAATATTCCCCGATCTGTCTACGAAAGACTTTTTTAAAAAGATAAACATTGCACCTGGGAGCTACTTATTTTCTGTGAAGAACAAAATACCTGGTGTTCTTTGTATTCACACAATGGCATATTTTATATAAAGCATTGTCCCGAAAAGAGGGAAATACAGGGGGAAATCCCCATCCCATTGTTTCATTGTTTCAACATCCCATGTTTCAGTCAAATGCAGGAACAAACGATAAAACTGAATAGTATAAAAGCAATAGAAAAATATACACTGAAATTGATTTTCATTCACTTTGATTTAATTAATATAAATGTCACTGTCAGATTATCAATCGCGTCTTTGTTTAGAGCTTCAGTTTTAATATCATTGCATTCCACGGATTCTGACTGGAAGAACTCGAACTGTGCCATGTATTCTTGTCCCACATGATGGGGAGATCCTCCGGGTTGATTGGGGGTTAACTCGTGGTATGTTGAATTTAAGTACGTGTATAATATGTATGTAATCCGTATCACTGACATTGCTTTTGGTCCCCAAGTATCAAAATAGAATAAGATCAGCGGATATGCAATAATACACATAATGGCATTCGGAGTTCTGCCAATTGAATTAGCGGTACTTTCATTTAAAAATTAACCACATGCGTATACTCGTCCCTATGAAGAAGTTAAAATGTACAATGACTGTTGTTTAATTGTGCACAGCTAATTCTTATACATAGTACAATTAACTTTTTAAACATTAATAAATGATGCATCTAATATTTGGTTTGAGTTTTAGTTACACTTCATAACATTCAAATGCAATAATGTACTTTATTTTATACTGAAGAATAATGGAATGGACAACGTCAAATTAAGTTTATTTCTTTAGGGGGGACATTTAAGGATGCCATACAAACATCGTAGTATGTATTTGATGGCACAATTACTGCTAGTAGAATTCAATAACAGGGCCACGCAAAGTGCAATAGCACGGCTCCTATGGTTCAAATGACCACTTGTGACGCCTTGTTAGATCGCTCAGTGCAACAACGTTTTAATTAAGAGATAATATTGGAAAATTGGTGGCAATAGTTGTAGCAAGGAAGGCTCAGAATCTGAAAGTAAACCTTGTTGTGCTTGTACTACAAAGTATGCTTCGACTATGTTTATAAATACGTATTTATAAATACGCACGTGACCCATCTTTCCAGATAAGGATATGAAGTTCTGAGTTTGTAATATATTATCCAAAAAAAAAAAAAACATTTTGAAAGCATTCGCCGACGGAAGAAAATATCAACGCAAATGTTTACAATATAATCACAATGTTTAACGTGGCAGCCAAGTCAGTGGTGTTTCAATGTATTCAATCCGCTGGCTACATTTTATAAAAGTAACGGAAGAAAGTCAGCAGTACATACACCTTAAAGTATCAACATAAACAAAACAATCACGTACAAATTACAGGAATCTCAGGAATTACAAATTCATTTATGCAAATGTTACATATTCGCTGTGCACATTGTTATTATAAATATATGATCAACTAAATCCAACTTTAAAATGATCTAAAATCAAACATACAATAATATTCAGTTCATATTTAATTTTGAAAGAAGGTGCGTCTTGGGTCACAGTGGGCAGCACAAATATGTAAATTATGTGGAGGGATGTGGGTTTACATCGTATACTACAGAAAAACTAATTTTACTTTCCGAAAAAGGCCAGTCTAAAGTTTTGTAGTTGTAATAAATAATATAAAATTTATAGATGCATTCCCGAATAACACACACTTGGCCATTCATACACATTGGCTGTCAAACACGTATAAACCAGTGTAAACTGATAAACAGTATGTCAAAGAACTGATTCGATTTAAGATATCAATCATACAATATTCAGTTTATATTCCATTAACAATGCTCACATCATGTAATACATGTAGCTGCAAAACGGTACGCTTATTATTTATCCGCCTTGGCGATCCTAGATCTTATGAAAAAATGTGCAATATTTGTTTATGTTGCTACTTTAAGGTGTATGTTCCGTGCTGTTGACCTTCTACCGTTTTCTTTTTTAAAGTGTAGCCAACGGTTTGAACACAAACACATTGCTGTCAGGGTTATTTTCCCTGTTGTCTGTGTTAGTGCTCCTCCTTTCGTAATAATAAATACATGTTATTATCTGACCTGTCTTGCTTTCTATAACTGTGTGTCATTGCAGGACTAAGGGATTATTATGTCAGACCGACATGCACTGGCTTGTCATTCCATGTTACTATGTATGATCAGTAAAGCGTTACTGAAGAAATTTAGGTACATTTGTTACAAATTACCATATTTTACAGCACATCGAAACCGACTTTAACCCAATTGCTAAGCAATAACCATCGTATAACTGAACATAGTCATTACATAATTATATTATGTTTATGGAAAACCTTATACTTTCATTCTGGACAAAATTAAGTCCATGATGAAAAAAAAAAGATAGACTTAATTTTATCCAGAATGAAAATATAAAGTGTTAAGGATTGAACAAGGAACCTAGACAACTCATGCTGCATGAGGCAAAAACGTGTGCATCGAATATCGTACTTCTTATTTGAAATGAAACTGTTTAGTATATTTTATTATAGAAGATTTCATTGAAACAAAACCAAAAGTAAACTCACTATTTGACGGTTTCGCCTATCATGGTCGATAGGCATCATCAGAATGATGGTTGCAGATCCATACTTCCGGTTGGACGTATCCCGACTGAAGAGGGTGTTTTATCAGCCAGGAGAGGATCATACACGTGACTAAGGAAGTGGGCCCCCTCGTCTCTGTTCATGACGTTCGGACCTCGTCTCCTGATCCAAATGGATTCTTTAATTCTTCTTGTATTGGCATTATCTTCCTTACAAAGAATTTTGGCATTGTCCCAATTGATAACATGGTTTTGCTGGACCGCATGATCCGCAATAGCCGACTTTGACTGTTCACTCGCAGATTGCTTGCGGGTTTGACGAGTGTAGTTTGTTTTGGTCTTGGACACCCTGGCAGTTTCTTTTTGGTGTTCATTAAGTCGTGTTTCAAATTTGCGGCCCGTTTCACCGACATATGAATGTTTACAGTTCGCGCATGGAATCTCGTATACACAGTCGGTGGTGCTGAGAGGATCGATTTTATCTTTAGGATGGACAAGCATTTTGCGGAGGGTGGTGTTAGGTTTCATAGCCGTAGCTATACCGTGTTTCCGGAAAATTCTGTTGGCTTTCTCTGCGAGTCCCTCACGGACCATCTCAATCAAAGCGACCCCACGGGAAATATAAAGTTTACATATGAGAAAGAACAAGAAGGTACCATCCCATTTTTAATCGTACGGAAAGCTGATGGCTCAGTGAAGTTGTTGGTTTACAGGAAGGTCACCCACACTGACCAATACCTTAACTTCGAGTCTCACCACCCTATTCACCATAAACTTGGTGTAGTCCGTACTCTACTCGATAGAATGAATAGTATTGTTACTGAGGAGGAGGATAGGAAGCAGGAAGAAGAAAAGATCAAACAAGCGCTCGGACGCTGCGGTTACCCGGGTTGGACTTTCAAACAAGTCAAAGAAAAAATGGTGAAAAAACAGAGCAAGGCTAACATCAAGAAAGACAGTAAAAATCAGACCAAGGGACTTGTTGTGATCCCGTACGTAGAGGGACTCGCAGAGAAAGCCAACAGAATTTTCCGGAAACACGGTATAGCTACGGCTATGAAACCTAACACCACCCTCCGCAAAATGCTTGTCCATCCTAAAGATAAAATCGATCCTCTCAGCACCACCGACTGTGTATACGAGATTCCATGCGCGAACTGTAAACATTCATATGTCGGTGAAACGGGCCGCAAATTTGAAACACGACTTAATGAACACCAAAAAGAAACTGCCAGGGTGTCCAAGACCAAAACAAACTACACTCGTCAAACCCGCAAGCAATCTGCGAGTGAACAGTCAAAGTCGGCTATTGCGGATCATGCGGTCCAGCAAAACCATGTTATCAATTGGGACAATGCCAAAATTCTTTGTAAGGAAGATGATGCCAATACAAGAAGAATTAAAGAATCCATTTGGATCAGGAGACGAGGTCCGAACGTCATGAACAGAGACGAGGGGCCCACTTCCTTAGTCACGTGTATGATCCTCTCCTGGCTGATAAAACACCCTCTTCAGTCGGGATACGTCCAACCGGAAGTATGGATCTGCAACCATCATTCTGATGATGCCTATCGACCATGATAGGCGAAACCGTCAAATAGTGAGTTTACTTTTGGTTTTGTTTCAATGAAATCTTCTATAATGTTTATCAACAAACCTGATGAATTTATTTAGTGTTTAGTATATTAACCAAGCAATGCTGGCCAAATTTGAGGTCTCTGAAAATATAACGGTAAACAGACAAAGACAAAGTTTAACTTTGCAAGTTTCGTAGCGTGTACTTTCAGAAACTCAAAATGATTTAATTTATAATGGTGGTAGGTGATCACGTGTACTGCAACTTTTGTTTACGTTTGCGGGCAAAAGTTTTAAAACTAAAAGACGCTCCACTTATCGTGACACTGCATCAAATAGATCGTTGGGAATGTACACGGGTGAATATAAAAGACGATCTAAGATGAACTACTTTATAGGATAGGAAATCTAACGTATTACGTCACGAGGAGCGAGCATGTGACATCAGACAATAACATCGATCACTGGTAACATGCGGTGGGTCTTAAATAGCATATTTGAATCAGGAATGTGATGAAAGAACCAGTGCGTAGGTAATATCTAATCCAGACCGACCCATTGCTGATTGATATACATTCATAATTAAACATGGATTTTATGTAGTTCTGCAATTATCGTGCCTCAATGTTTGCAAAACAGAGCGTGAAATTGGTTTTAATCAAGAAATTGAATATTTTAAGTTATAGTGATGAATCACAATGTATTCTGTGATTCATTTCATTTCGATTTTGGTAAACATTATTTTTTATTTAATTATTAAGGAAAGAAGAAATTGAATTTATTGTTTGTGTACAATAGTATCGTAACATAGTACATGTATGGCTAGCGTTTAATATAAGTAAATCACAAAAATATGTGCGGTGATAAAGCACTTTTTTATAAAATAAATAGCAACGTTACTTGTGATACAAGCGGGTAAGATATTTAAAGGTGTTTATTTTTTCGAAATTCACAGGAGCTTGTGATAAATAAGGCACGATTCACGTATAGTTTTGAATAAGATCTAAAGAATAAAATAAAATAAATTTAATGGTTTGTGGCTTGAGATATGAGTACAACATGTTTGGTCATTCAAACATTTAAGGTTGCTGAGAAACTCCCATGATGATAATCAAAACGACTTTGTCTAAAATTACTTTTAATATCATGTACCTTTTATGTTACTAGATTGTTTCAAAAATAACAGACTCTTTTAATAGTATTCAATCGATCATTTGCACCATCTTGAAACTGTCAAGAAAACAATTTGACATTTTCAGCCAACATTTTCTATAATTAGTTATCGGCTAGACTCATCTTTAATTAACTTTATTATCTTACGAATTAATTTGTCTTTTACTTGAGTCTTTACTGGACAAAATAAGTTTTTTATTGGTCACAAAACATGACACAAAGAACATTGGGTATCATCTGAATCAATTGAACAATTTTCTTCTCATATCTTTAGCAACAGTGACGTGACACTTGTAAGGTTGATGAAATACTTTCCTAGACTCGAACAATCAGCTTAAAGAAGATAAAACTCTTTGTAAACAAGACAGGAAAGGTCAGAATAATTCATAGAACCGTATCATTAACAACCTTACTCACCAATCTTTACCTCTGTAAATAGTAAAACCAACTTAATTCCGGTTTGAAATCAAATATAGCTTGAAGAAAAACGACCGACCGCCTAAATCCACACTACCAATAACACGCTCAAATCAATTTCCAAAGGCTAATCCGTTGTAGTATCCCACGGGGAGGATACCCATTGGTAATTCAACACTGTAATCTTAAGACAGATAACTTTCTCCCTGTACGATATGTATGTTGACATTATATGCTGTACTTGCTAACGATTTTGGGTTCTATTATTGTGTGTATATTTAAAATCTACCGATGAAATGAGTTTCTCCAAAATAAATAGTGACATTATAAGAATCACTAAGATGGTTATGGACTTGCTTATATATATATTAATAAATCGCAATGGACATATTATCATAAATATAACTCTGTTTTAAAAGTATTTTCTCACACACCTATCATTCGTCTTTGGAGTTAATAAAACTTATCAGTCAATTTGTGCGTTAGTACTGCCGATTCCCAGCGGGCAAAATACATGTTCTAAGGAAAGAGGCACGGAAAACATTAATTTTGAGTACAATTTCATACACTGTTCCTATGGCAACAATGTAGTTTATCATCAAATGTATATAATAATTTCTCTGAGGCTTATGTAGATGATCGTGGCATTTTCCAGATAAATTAATTACTTTTCAAGTAAAAAGCATGATGAAAACAAAAATATACGTCATGGCAGATCAAAGACAGAAAGGCGCATGGTTAGAGAGGGACAGTTTAGTCCCAAAATTCCCACGGGTCATTTCCGCCTACCTTAGAGTTCAATCAAACCATTACGGCTCCGATAAAATGCAAATACGGTATTTCTTTATACAATGCAACTTCAACTTGAGACTGCCAGTGTTTATTGTGTGTGTTTTTAAGAGAGCAACTATAGAAATGCTTAAACGGAATTAATAAGAAACATACAATTTAGAGTGTAAACCAATAGATAAAACTTGGATCCTTAGAATGTTTGCAGGTCAACGTAAATTTTATCGATGGAAGGTCGCTCAAAGATTCGAGATGCAAATGGGCTAGTCGAGTTCAAAGAGAGAAGAGAAGAGAAAGAGAGAAGAGAGAGAGAGAAGAGAAGAGAAGAAGAGAAGAGAAGAAGAGAGAAGAGAAGAGAAGAGAAGAGAAGAGAAGAAGAGAAGAGAAGAAGAGAAGAGAAGAGAAAGAAGAGAAGAGAAGAGAAAGAAGAGAAGAGAAGGAAGAAGAAAGAAGAAGAAGAGAAGAGAAGAGAAGAGAAGAAGAGAAGAGAGAGAAGAGAAGAGAAGAGAAGAGAAGAGAAGAGAGAAGAGAGAGAAGAGAAGAGAAGAGAAGAGAAGAGAAGAGAAGGAAGGGAAGGAAGGGAAGGAAGGGAAGGAAGGGGGAAGGGAAGGAAGGGAAGGGAAGGGAAGAGAAAGAAGAGAAGAGAGAGAGAAGAGAAGAGAGAGAAATGAAAGAGAGTAGTGAAAACAATAAAGGCGAATGGAGAAGAAAAAGACAGTGGGAGAGCTCATCTTCACATTAAGTACAATAGGCCTAAGGCGAACCACAAAGAACAACATCAAAGCTCTGCATTATTCATAAACATAATTTTGACATTGTGAATTTCATGAAATATGCATTTAGGTTAGAACGCTAGGAGTAGACTCATTAGGTCATATAATTGTGAAAAAAGTGTCTTGAAATATACTGATCTTAACTTTGTGAAGCTCAAAACGCACTTGAATACATATTGTTCGGGTTGGAGTCACAGATAAGATTGGCATGATTGGATGTAAACCTCTTTCAAATGGTATCACATTTCTAGATATTCTTTATATTGAGGTAAATGTCCTATTCTGTGCTTACATTGAATTATAGTATCTATATACCAAACTCTTGCTGATAACGTAAGTGTCTTGTTTTGCAAATGCGTGGCCTCGGCAATGATAAAAGTTCTTCATTATTTTATTCTTAAGAAAATTATAATGACTGCTTTACGACAAAGCTTCCATTTCACTACTCCCATCTTTTGATCTTTCAGTTTTAATTTACAAAGGATAGATTGGATTGGATTTTGTATTGGGTTAAAAAGTAGCACGCCTCTCACCAGGTCGCAGGTATTCCCAAAAATCGATTACTTCGGAAATCCCTTTAGTTCCGCCGGATTGAAACACCCATCCTTAAATCCTGTGTTCCGCCATCAAACGCGAATATGTATTGTCGATATTGCTCTTTTTCATTACTTGCTATATCGGCAGGTTCTGGATATGGATTTGGATGCTTCGACTCCGATTATACAGAAATCTGCATCTCATCAGGAGTTTGCAACTTAACATAAATTAAATTATCATAAAATAGTGTCGACAGTGTTCTTATTCTATCAATACATCTGAAGGCACCAACGTATTTCATTATCAACTTATCTCCATAGCTATTATTCGCGGTTGTGATTGTGAGTTTACATTGGTTTCGATATTACTGCATTTGCGTACAAAGTAGCGTGAAACATCAATAATTATTGTGGGCTAAAAGAAGCAAATAAATATGGTTTTCACTAGTATAATGATTCTAAATAATACCAATACCTGGTACAAAATACTTACACTGGCTATAAGTTTGCAACACCTCCAAAATAGAGATTCCTAATGAAAATTATATTTAACACTTAAGCGATTACATATTGGATGTCAAGATTTTCCCCATGAAACAGATAATACTAGCCTAGATACAGAGCGAAATAATGTTCAATTTGGTGGTAACATATGTTACGAGAGCTTAAAATGGTGGCAATACAATAAATTGTCTGAAGCAGAGAGTGTGAAGCTCAAGTATGGGAGCTAATAAGTTTATTTGACTGTGGGTTTCTTCAGATCACCACTTCTGTGCAACTTTCTACCGTGACAATTTCCTGAACATATTTCCCACCCTCATTTTGGCTTCCACACCAAAAGCCTCACCCTCTTTTCGTTAAACCATGTCTTGTACTTCCGCCATTTAAAAAAATGGTTCCCTGTTTACACACCAACCGTCAAACTGAAATATATGCGCCTTTGAAACATTCTATTTTTGCCCTCTCATATTACTCGTGTTTCATTTTTACAAGTGGCTGAGAAGTTTTTTCAATAATAAGTCAACCGCCCAGCAGAAAGAAACACTGGCCTCAAAATCGAACAATAATGTTTAAAAACCCGTGTTACACAGTTAATGACAAACATATTCGCGTTATAACATACAGCCTGTCTCAAAAAAAAATTGTGCAAGTGAAAAGCGCCCTCTGTGGCAATTAGAAAATACCATTGTGACATAATGCTTACATCAACGTCAAGGGCGTAGTCTTAGCTCTCAAATGCCGTTTGTTCTATTCAATTTGCTTGTTTTAATCGCGAGATATGTTTACTTAACAACGAAAGGGTAAAATCACAATTGTGCCACTTTTACTAGGGAAGAGGGTTGTACATGTAATTCAATGATATCATCAAGTTTATCAAGAGTTCCTTCGTGAAATCAAAAGAATGCATCAATTACACAGCAATACAAATTTTTGTTTAACTGTTTTTTTACTATTTTATCATGATACAGGTATTTTTTCACTGACGACAAATTAAAAGATAAATAAATATTTCACATTTTGCTGTAAAATAAAATACATGTGCATGTCAATAATTCTATGATGGTGAATACTGTTCTCTTTGTCACTCAAGACATGTCAAAAGACAAACAAATTGAACACTTACAGGTTAATGAATTTAGACAAGTTTATGAAATTTGACAAATTTATATAATGAAATTAGACAAAATAATGCACGCGAGCTGATGTTGATGCGTCTAATGCACGAGCCCCGAAGAGGGAGTGCATAAGACGCATCAACATCAGTTATCATTGATTTACATGTACAGCCATATTCCCTAGTAAAAAGTGGCACAATTATGGTTTTACCCTTTCGTTGTTATCTAAACATATCTCGATATTAAAAGAATCAAGTTGAACAGAACAAACGTTAATTGAGAGCTAAGACTGTGCCTTTGACGTTGATTTAAGCATCATGTCACAACGGTATTTTCTAATTGCCACAGAGGGCGCTTTTCACTTGCACAATTTTTTTGGAGACAGGCTGTAGTTCAGCAGCTGTACACATCCTTTAGAAAAAATATCATAGCCTACTTTCTTATATCTAGTTAACATTCATGATTATTGACAGGCTTCACTTCTTGTGTCGACAAAAGAACATTAAAGGAAAGCACGATCCGTCAATCTGTTACTCATGCATTAACTAAATTATTACGCTTGCATAGGTGTAATAGATGAATCTCAAAATAGGGCCAATACGGAAAAAATAAACGTAAAATACCGATGGCTGTTAGGATGGACTAGCCGCTTTCGAGCTCAAGCAACTTTAAAATTATGTGAATAAGAACTATGTTCTTCAGCAAAAGTATGTAATAAGAGCTATGTTCTTGTTAAATCATCGTGGCATTTTAAAATAATATGTGATCATGAAGCATTGAAGTAGAATTGTTCATCCTTTAACTTAATTTTTCAGAAAAAAATTAAAGGAAACAGTATGTCAACAAATTAGAGAATAAAATGGTTCCCTGTTAACAAATCAACCTTCAAAGTGACACACGTGGGCCTTTGGGACATTTTATATAAATAAATACAAAAATAAAACATAACAGATAACATTGTTTGCCCCTCTCATATTACTCATTTTGCTCTGTTTGTAAAAATAGATGAGGTTTTTTTTTCTTTCGATAATACATCAATCGCCCACCCGAGAGAATTACCAGCCTGAAAGTCGAATAATAATTTTAAAAACCCGTGTTACACTCATGTTTACGTTAGAAGAGTTAAGTACATCGCATAGCCTACTTTCTTGTTTCTTGTTAATTCATGATTATTGACAGGTCTAATTTTGTGCGTAAACACGGGGAACATGAACGGAAAGCACGAACCGTCAATCTGTAACTCGCGAAACAACTGTTTATGTGTGTATGTGTGATATCTCAGAGAGAGAGGTAAAGACGGAGAATTTATCGATAAAATATCGATAGCTGCCTGGACGAACTCGTTGCTTTTAAGCTTTAATCGGGATATTTTACAATACACTATAAAAGCGAATTAAGCTTAATAATTGTGGCTCGTAATCATTCATAACCAGATGACAGTGAGAGTTTTGGCAATCGTACACCCTTACGGATATTATAATTAAGTAATGTGGTTTTTTTTTAAGTACAGTTAGGCAAAGCACAAATACAAAAAACATACAATTCAAGTTGATGATGGAAGTTGTTATTCATCATTAATTATACAACATATCTGAAAGAAAGATCTGCGAGGACTTTGTTGAAAGTTCACATCCATAGTTTATTTCGATAACGAACTGTAACTACCTGCCGTCGTAGTTAATCCAAACTGTACGCCGCAATATGGATGACATCATTTTAAATCAAAGAATTTTAACCAAAGTACTACATTGATAATTTGATTCTTACCATGATATCATGTCATTGTTTCATAACTCATCAATTTTCAAGTTGAAAATATTTTTCCGTGCGTCCATTTTGCAGTTTCTTTTGATCTAATCAAGTGTATGCTTTTGTATTTGAGCATGTTCCTCCACATTAATTCAAATAGCATCAGCCTGTCCTTGAATTCCATCTTAGATTTGTAATTAAATCGATCCAATCAAACACGTTGTTTAACAATGTGATGTCGTTATTTATTTCATCAGCCTTCTGAAAGAGTTATAGACTGCTGCGTGGACAGTGTTGTATTGTATGGATGCTAAATACATGTAACTGAAAGAAATTTCGATGGACATTTTATTTTTTGTTCACGGAGTGAACTATGATTCCACTTTAACCCATATATCATATGCATTGTTCCCGCACTGTTTATCCATTACATACTCCATGTCTTGAATAGCTATTATAACATGCCAACCCTATGGTTAAGAGGCTAGGAAATAATTTCTAATATCTCATACCCTCGTTTGTATGCCTTTATGAAATCATGCCTCACATACACACAGAAAAATCGGACATTCATTATGTAAAAAATACCCACGGTTGTTTGATGGGATCATTTATTAGTTTTTCAAACAAAACATCATGTACAACCAAATTGTAGGCTTAAACAGCTAAATGTGATATCATGATAATGTATACAGATGCTTTTGAGTCATTATCAACTTTGATTTCCCCTTATTTACAAAATTATTCACTTTTATAGCATTTTTATAGCTTTTTCGGATATAAAATGTATCTATTAATGACAAAATTGGTGGCGCTATTTAGTTACTGGAAATTACTCTTTCAAGCTTTTCATACAGATAATTCCTTTTATTGTTTGATGAAATATGTTTATAAAATTGCCTTGTTGCTAGTTTCACATATTCCAGCTGTTTTAATGGCAGTATTAATCACCCACCCCTTGTAAATAAAGAAATATGATTTAGGATAAATAGCGCCATCTATAGTTTGCATCTAGTTAATAATGAAGCCAATTCTATATGCATCAAACAAACGTGTACCAAGTTTAGTTGTGTGTAACGGTTTAAACTCTACCAATAAGTATAATGATGTTGTGTATAATTTCGACAATTTTATACACAGGTTAAGTAAAATGTCATCAAAATGTTTTACCAGTTGTTATGTATTTTTAAAATGCACCTATTCGAAAGGCAAAACATATATTGGCCAGATATTTTACCGAGTTTATGTAGTTTTTACCTATTTCAGGTAAACACATACAGCGCAGACCGAAAACAATGGCGGACACGACGTGTATGTGATCGTGTAGCGCCTGAAACATCATTCAAATAGGTATGTTTCGGAGTCAATAAGTTTGAACCAAACTGGAGATTCGTTCGATAAGTTATGCATGGATTTCTTTGACACATTAAAAATGGCTATATAATAGGCTTTACGTACGTATGTTAGATGAAAATTGAAAGTTAGAACATTAATACTGTATATTTACTACATTAACGGGGTCTTTTTAAAGACTCCTCTTGTTGTATATTTTGTGTTAACCAAGTACAAGAGCAAAAAAAACAAACATTTTGTGTTATTTTGAAACGCGTTCCGAAAAATATTTCAATAGCTTCTCCCATTGTGTTTTTAATTGCATAAATTCATTTTGAAGTCGAATATACCGGATGATCCAATAACATTATACTGTGTAATACTCTTCTTGATAACAAACAATGGCATCAAACCTTCTTTCTACGCATAAATAAAAGTTATTTCAATAATTCTTGCTGATCTGATGTAAGCTTGTAGTACTATCTAAATTGAACTTTATAATTAATTAGTTTGCCATTGGATACATATCAAAAGTAAAAAAAAAAAGAATTTTGAAAAATAAATGAGTACCCTATCAAAATTCATTTCAATTAGGACAACATACAAGTAATTTTGTCAAACATGATCTTGTTTCCAATAATTTTGCAGCCAGTCGTTACCAAGCGGAAATGGCATTATTTATGTATTGAATATGGATTTCCTCTGGTCGATATACCCTCGGGCATGTCCGTCTGATAGGAAAATCAAAACTCACAAGTTATTCGTGATAACTGAACGAAGAGTTGGTTTGTTTATTAACAAAAATAACGTTATGCATATCGTATGATTTGCCTATTCTGTTCTGGTTGCCTTTACGAAATTTAAGGTTAGCAACTATTTCAAACTGTTGCGATTTGGTAGTTCACAGCATCTTGCGAATGGTGGTGAGCTTTGGCAAAAATTGCATTGGTCATTTCATAGTGAGTGTATAGAAGAATATCACAGATTATACTTTTGTAGGTCCTGTGGTTCTTGAGTTATATTGTAAAGAGCGCTGAAACAACAACGCTTTTTCAAACGTACATAACTCATTAACAGCAATAAATCAAACAAGTTTTCAAAGTGTATGATTTGTAGAATGAACTTTTGCAAAACATCAAAGTGTTATTTTTCAATAATACAATTGATTTAGCCAAAGAAAATCGGGTTGTTTTTTTGTTGCTTCGACCAACAAAAGGTCGCGTTGCCTTAAGTTGTATTAGAATGTGTTGTAATTTAGGATCAAATGATACAATGACATTAAGGGGAAGCTGCACCAGGATTGTTGTGAAATAGGGGTATCTTAGTCTTTTTATGTTTTTTCTAAATTAAAAATCTATAGAATTTGGGCCTTTATTTGCTTTTTATTTGATTCAAATCGGACATTTGGTTCAGAAGTTGCAAGTAATCAAAGGAACAACGTGACGCGAAAAAAGTCGCGAATTGAATTCTGTCCTATACTAATACACGTAATGTATTTCTTATGTATTGTATTGTTTTCAAGGGGCGATATTTAAGGAATTTCCAGCTAAAAAATAATTTCTGAATAATGTAATATGTTTATTGTCTATAAAGAGCGCTAATAATTAGTATAAATGTTATTGTTGTCAGAAACATGATTTTATAACATTTGATATGCATAATTGCTGCCTAATTAACATATTAAGTGTTTCTAGACTTAAAATGCCATTTTCTGCCAGATGTTGTTTCGCGTCATTTTTTACATTGCGCGTCACTTTTCTTGGTAATGGTGTATCTGTTTGAGCTTATTTTTGGCAATTATGTTGGACATACCTGTATCTAAATATTTATAGAAGGAAATTTTGAAAAACATCTGGTAACCATGGAAACGACCCGTTTTTGTAAATTTTCCGCCAAAATGCGCAAATTTACCAATTTTAATGCACCGTAGCGTAACCGTACAACCTTTTTTTGAAAATTCCCTCTATACATTTTTTAATTAGACCTAAATTTGTCAAATAAAACAAATTTCAGAAAAAAATACCAAAGAACGACTGAGAAAAATGACGCGCAACGACATCATGTGAAAATCCAACATGGCCGCCGTTACCATGGCAACCGTTATAACGACGATCATTTTTTGGCTGGAATCGCTAAGTTTGATCAGCACACACATTCCCACCAATTTACAAGTGCACAGGTCAAATACTTTAGAAAATCACTTTTTTCAGTGCAGCTTCCCCTTAATACAAAGTGAACTGTTTTACTAAACATGGTTTGTACATTTTAGTAACTCTTTCTAATCAAATGTGTGTTTTTTACTACATTAAACTTATATTAATTACTTTGCCATTGAATACATAGCGCAACAAAAAACACTGAAACCGGATGTTTAATAAAGCTCACCTCACGGTTACAAATGATTTAACGAAACACAGCTCTCTCACCATTCACTAACTATAATAACAAAATGTGGAAAAATAAATATGTACTTACACTATCAACAGTCATTTAAATGAAGACAAATTGAAAGTAATTTTGTCAACACGGTCATCCTTCCGGTATTTTTCTAACTGGTCGTCATAAAGAGGATAAAGAATTACTTCTACATTGAATAGGGATTTCGTGTGCGGATGTACCCAAGAGCATAACCATCAGATATGGATGTCGAAACTCAAAAGTAATTTGCTGAAAATTGGACATACGTGGAAGTGGTTTGCTCATGGAAATTACAAACAAAAATGTCTTTCCTTAGAATGTACATTTTCGTTATATTGTTTTAAGTAAATCGTAAACGTTATACTAGTCCGGTTGCAAAGTATATGGTTTTCAAAGGTCGTGCATTTTTAGTAAAAACGTGTAAAGCTTGGACATTGATGAAGACCTTGAAATACCGAAACATACCCTTGGAGACCAAAACGTGACCTTTGCCTTTTTGCTTATAACTAGAGAACGGTACATGTTCGATAGGCTAAACGATACTTTTTTGTGAATTATTACGATCAGAACCATAATGAGTGGTTTATAATGAGATCTGAGAAAGTTTAGAATTTGACCCATATAATAAAACCTCGTCTACAAGCATATATAGAGGTTTTTGATGAAAGCTAAATTAATACGATATAAATTATGCGTAAATATGCCAATACAATAGATTAGTCTGACAATAATACTTTGTTTGTATATGCTTGGATCTGTAATTTATTTGCTCAAATTCCATATGGAACACTCTATATGCTTGTAGATGAGGTTTTACGGTACATTACCTCAACTCTTTTTTGAGCAAGGTGCCTTTTTGCCACCACAGTTTTTGATATTGTTTGAGGTTTTGTTATTTGTAACTTTTTGAAAAGTAAATTAATACAAGTGATCTTTCAACAATGCCTGTGATAATTAAACTCGATGTTATACAATATCATGTCATAAGAATCATTATGATTTGCCATTGAATTAACACTGACTGTTTTTATGATTTTTTATAAACGGCTATTAGTGTACCCTACTATAACTGTGTTACTATGGTGTATTAATAATATTACTGGAATTGTTAGTTGTTGTCGATGATTGATTAGTGACGTTTAGAATATTTTGTTGTAACCATCCACTTCTTGAGTAAGAAACAATTGTGTGTATCAGTATATTGTTCCAACAAATCCTACGCTCAAACCTATTTTGAGCAACTTAATAATGTACTACTGAATGTATTCGAATCTAATAATGACAACAGGCTTCTGCCTTTTGCGATGGCGTATGCCAAAATGCTAAAGTAACCAGACTAGAAGAAAAACCCATAACTAAACTCTCAGAAGCTTATCAGTAAGTACTTGCAAAGAACATACGGTTCTTTCCACCGTTAAGTAGATTCAAGTACTTTGGTCACATTACAAGCAAAGTTATCCCACAATATTAAACCGTTAAAAGCAAAATAAATGAAGCAAGACACAAGGGAAGGCGAGCAACAGATATTGTAATGTGTGAAAGCACTTGCACAAGCAAATCGTGCATTAATGCTTTAATAACCGAACGAGAAAGATCGCACGAATGGTACTTCGTTTCAACTCGTGTTTGGTAGTGGCGTAAGAGCTTTTGCCCTGACAATAAAGCGTGTCAAATCCCAGCAAACACAAAAACGTTTTTAAAACGTTTTAAACAAGTTATATTTTGGGTTTTGGTTTAGGTAAAAACGTTTTAATAACATTAAAATGTCGGGTTATATAAAGGTCATGAAATCTTTTTGAAACGTTTAGTATGAAAACACACTACAACAATATTTTTAAAATGTTTTCGAAATGTCATTGTAAACTATTTTTGCAAACATTTTTGGCCAAATATTTTGTCAACACTTAAATAACATTATGTTAAAATATTTGCACCCAGCAAACACAGAAATGTTCTTAAAATGTTTTTTACAAAACGTTTTAATAACATTTAAATGTCGGGTTATATAAAGGTCGTGAAAACATTTTAAAAACGTTATTGTAAATATTTTGGGCAAACATTTTTGCAAAATATTTTTTCAACCCCAAAATAACATTCTGTTTAGAATGATTTGTACCAAGTTTTCAAAAATGTTTTTGGAATGTTATTAAAACGTTTTTATACCCTTTATATAACCCGACATTTAAATGTTTTCTGTAACACATTTGTGTTTCCTGTGCAGTAAATTGCCAACAAATGTTATTTGATGTTATGAAAACGTTTTATACCATTAATGTACTCTTTATATTACCCGACATTTAAACGTTTTTTGACAACCTTTTATAACCTTTTGCGAATGATGTCGAAAACGTTTTGTGTTTGCTGGGATCCCACCCTTGTACGCGAGTGTAGTTAAGTTAGGTCAGCGCAGCGCGCGATTCGATAGTGCATCCAATTAAATACGTACTCACGACACTACCAAGCTCAAAGCGAAACAATCTATAGTATAGTATTCACGAATGATTATCAATAGTAAGACAAATCAATTGCAATAGGATTATGTTTATGGAATTATATGATTAAAGGACAAATCACATGGTTTTATTTGAAATAAATTCATATTGAACAGGCGGCTCTAAAGACGCGTCATGGCTACTTGTGCTCAATTGTTGTCAGCCTTTATAGTATTACTGGGACGTCATTGCACTGGACAATTTCGGCGCCCGGGAATTTTGAAAATCGCATGTTGAGAGACGGCTTTGTTAACTCGTTTTTATGGTCATTATGAGTTTGTTTGAAATAAAACCCTGCGATTTGTGCATGATAATTAATTTTCTATCATATGATAATTATATTTTGATTATATTATTTAAACACCGGATAATCGTTATACTGGTATCAGAAATGGGTGGCAAAGAACATTTTTACTGTTAGAATGTCCCAAATTGCTTTGATCTGTGTAAAATATACCGTATGATATGTATACCATTTATAGAATAAAATGTTAAAAGGACACGCTAGTCAATTGAAATACCTGTACGTACGTGAAAAAAAATCGTTGTTGTTTTCTGCAAGTTATAAAATTCGTCCGATACTGTATTAGTAGCTTCACCAAATTAATGAGGAAAAAGTTTCTTCAATTTGTTTGGCATTATCATTATTCGAATACACTTCCACAATTGCAATACCATATCCTTAAAAGAAATGATATTGTATAATCAATGTATTAAAAAAGGAGGCATCTTTCATATGGACCACGTTTAGTTGTTATCGCAACGTACTTAAACATTCTTTTCAATGCAAGCATTTCGAAAGGTACCTTCATTTAATAATGCAAACAGCTGACTAGCGCTTTTGTTTACTTATGAAATAACTTTCATATAGCCACAGGTGCACTTCTATAGCAACAAGAATGTAAAGAATGCCAACAATGCAGCCATACAAGAACGGGTCAGTGTTCGTCAAATTCAGCGCTTTTGTTGTAGAGTTGCTTCTTGGTGTGTTATTATCGTCTCTAACAGATATTGTTTCTTACTTTTCACCCAGGAGATACATATCAATAGATATTTGAGAATGTAATACCAGCCACGAGGCATTCAAGTGCTAAATAGCTTAGACCAGACTGAGGATGAGTTATCGCGAAATAGATCTAGTAAATAGATACATGTTCTTTAATGCATTAAATAAGGTATTTACCGTATTTTCTGAGCGGATATTAGCCAATTGTCCACTTTATTTCTGCAAAACAGTAGCACATTCATGTATGATCATGACTTTATGTTGAAATTTAATACAATTTTGCGAAAAGGAATAAGACCCACCAAACTGCAAAGGAAATTGCATTACAAATTGTAATTTTTACGATCAAATAATGACTTTTATACTTAGTGTGCTTTTTTTTCCAAACCTGATTTGTGTACGGCATTTCATGAAGTCTTTTTGATCTTTTGTAATATCTATGTTTAACTAAATTATTAAACTAATGACTTTGCCATTAGAGACTTGCACCGGAATCGGACATTTAATAAATCGACGCGACGATTACAAATAAGTTTTAAAATACCTTACTGTCATCAATCACTAACACAAATCTGGAAAATAAATGTGTACCCTATCAAAATTCATTTCAATTAGGACAAAATATAGGTAATTTTGTCAACACGATCTTGTTTCCGCTACTTTTCTAACTGGTCGTTACAACACGGATATAGAATTACTTCCGCATTCCATATGGATTGTTCCTCAGAGCATGACCATCAGATATCAATGTCAAATTAGTGTTTATGGAAAGTACTAATAAATATGGCGTTCTTTAGAATGTATACAGTTGCTAGTTAGTTGCATTTACAAAAAGTAAACTTGCTCGCTTGCTTTGTTATTTCGACTACGATTTACTTAGTAATCTTTGTTATTTGTGGCGATTCACAAGTTTAGTTGCTCTTGCTAGTCCAATTTTTGACCTTCAGGGTCGATATCGCCACCATTGCATTTTCACGCGAATGTGATAATAATGATGTTGTAAACAGCTCCACGAAGAATTCCATGTGATCAATATAAAGGGTCTTTTTATCTTTTCAGTTTCCGTAAGTCTATTGTTCAGATACGAAAACGCAAGGGATTCAGTAAGTTACTGTAATCCGACTTCATTGTTAACTCTGAAGTACCAATCAGCTTATTTCAATAGAGGTGATTGCCTGTGTCAATATTAAAAGTCTGGAGATAACAGATGCCTGACCGGTGTTTTAATGGTCTAGTGCCCTCTCGTGTTTGACATTGATAAATTGATTCACATTATTATCATGATTATGACAAAATGCCAATCCGAATGAAAAGGTCCACCTTTTTTCTGTAAAAACGTTGAAAGTCACCAAGGGTCCGCTTATGAGCATGTCGCACCCCAATGCACATGTGCAGGGCAAAGTGTCGCCCTTCCCTCGTATCAATGTCTATCTCCCTATTTTGTTTCATCCCCCCCCCTCCGAATGATCAGTCTCCCCACTCTCTCCCCGGTTCCTTCTCTCTCCTCTCAAGTTCTTCTCTTTCTAGTCTTTCCGTCTTTCCCTGTCCTACTTTTTCCTTCTCACCCCCTCCTACTCTCACTTGCTCAGTCTCAAGTATCCCCCCCCTCCCTCCCCCTCTTTTGCGAAATTTATCAGTATGATCCATGCCTGAAAATAAGCTCTGCAAAAATGAACATTTAATATAAACCCGAGTCTTGCATATAGGCCCAACCAATTATCAGATTAGCTTGCTGTTGGTACGAATGAATAGAATACATTCTCTTTGCTCCAATGCAATTCTTTTGTATTGCATTTGACTAGAAAACATGATACCACATCACCACTTGTACGCGCCTCATTGGGAGATATTTGACTATTTCAGACGCTCGTTTCATCGACAATATGAAAGACTTTTGCTTACAACTTGGCAACATAGTTAGTATATATTTCAATGCAAGACTATTTTTACGAGCCACTTACGTCTAGACGTAAGTGCATATACACCAAACACAAGTCAATTGAAGCCGTACAATTGACCGCGAATTTAGGACCGTAAAATTTAGACTCTTCTTTTGTCTAGACTAGTACCCAACCGCACGTCTCAAGGTTTTATGTCAAAAATCAATATGATTTACCAAAACGAAAACTGAAATTCACGAGCTTCAAATTTTCAGTAACTAACAAAAGGCTAGAATAAAAGATTGGTCATACCTGGGAGACTACCACTTCACAATAACAATGACTTACAAAAACGGATACGGATACGGAAACAGAAGCTGAAAAATAAAACGACAGATAGTAAATGGATCTACTGTAATTGTAAATAACCTTTTTGCTGCGCATGCCTGTGTAACATTGTTATGTTGTATTCATATTACGCGGGCTTTGAATATCAACATTTTCGCATTATGCACTGTGTATTTTGACCTCTGAAAACGCCGGAGGCGCATCGTATTATGAATCAACCGAATTATCTTTAAATAATTTGTTTTGATATCATAAAAATCATAATGTCATCAAAATTAAAAAAATATTTCCGTACGTTTTTGTAATCAATAGACCATAATTATGTGCATGTACAAGTCCTTGTGATTTCTCCTAGTATGGAACATCTATAACACCTATCCGCTAAACTATATGATCAGAGACTTGAACCCCTAAAATATGATATGACAGCAGACGCCTGACTTTTGAAATTGCATATGCCGAATTGCTAGAGTAACAAGACTAGCCAAAATCCATAAATAAACATGAATAAGGGGATGGCCCTAAACGACATGGTGACACGTAACAAAACATTCATCTTTTTGTTAAAATGCTATCATATAATACTTAAGTTCATGGACTTGTAGACTTGATATACCAAATACTGTATTCATCGTAGAATATGAGGTCACTTAAACTTTATATTCTATTTCGTTCCATCGGATATACAGGGATACATCAGCTGTAAGACATAACAACAAAACCTATGTGAATCTGAGTAAGAACTATTAAAGTCATATAGTTTTATATACAATTGATATAGTAATGACGATAAGAATATGGTGATAACAATAATGTAGAGCGATGTCAGATCCTTGTTTTAGTTTACGTTATATCCCACTTTGAAGGTTAAAAAGCTACAAGAATATGTCATTATGGTGGTGATGATTTATTCTGTAAAATATGTTAACTCTTGAGATCAGATACGGCAGGTATGATTTGATTGGGTGTGAACAGCAAAATTGTTTTCTTAGATAACAAACTGGTATATCCTGATAAAAAATAGGTTGCACTTTATTAAAAATAAAAATACGATTGGATATGCATGATGGAATTGCACAAAATTATACAAATGCGGAAGACTATGTTTCACCAGTGAAACTCCTGGCAAATCCCACACGGTTCTTGACACCATTATAGCAATAAGACTCAAGTACTTTGATAACATTGAAAGTGTCGATATCCCAACTTGAAATAACTGTTGATAGGACGAGACACGAGAGAAATGCCAAACAAAAGATAGTGTAATGTGTACAAGCGCATCTACACATCGCTTTATCTGTTCGTGTTCTTGAAGCACACCATGTGTTATTTTCATTCATTTTAACCTTCTTGTAAGTTTGTATATATATTTATTACGTGTCAATCCATCTTGTGCTTCTTTTGTTAATATCTTTATCCAGTTGACGTTTGTTTGTTCATTAATTGTTTTACCCTTTGTAAAGTTGTCTCTTAACTAACTGTGGTATAGTTAAACGTACATGGGGAAGCATACGTCACACTTAGCCTGACAAACATGAGCAGGTAGTAAAAGATGATTGGTACTTAGCCTCGTGTTTGGTAGACTACTAAGTGACGTCCGTACATTTACCCGGGTGGCCCGCTAGCGTGCTAATAAACAGGCGTATGTCATGCGCTCTGCGGAATTAGGTATGGGCGCGCGATTTGATATTGCGCCCAGAGAAATATGCACCTACGTCACTATCAGAATCGCGGTGAAACCAAGCTGTAGTATAAAGCTGTCAAAGTATGTAGTTTGTCAAAGGGGGCTTATTACGATCATACGCGTCGCGTCTCAGGAGCCCTCTACTAAATCAATACGCCATTTGTATAATCCTAATAAGTTCCGGAAAAATACCAAAACTTTTTTCGGGATATTTTGGGCTCCTCTGTGGACTCGTAATCAAGAAGAGTGGCATATTGTAGCTTAAAGAAATGTGTAAGGTCTATGTATGAATTTGGGTAGCCAAAAGGTTGCATATCACAGACATCGCTTAAATAGGTCCGCGAATTGAAAAATGGACGAAAATGGGTTTTAGCATCTGAACCCAAGTCTAAAATAGTAAGATCATTTTTTATGTCCTCGTACCACGAAAACAAGATGAAAGACTATTCATAGGATGAAACATAATTTTTATCGATTTGCAATCACCTGTTTGACAAAAAAATATTTCAAATATTACCGACAAAAATGTAAATCCAAACACAGAAAACCGGCTTGTTTCAATAAGGTGATTATTTGGTAGAGTGCTCTCTTACAGCACGTCACGTCACACCAGACAACGAATCGGATATATTTTACATATTTACATTAAAAAGATACCCGATGCGTCAAATTATAACGCTTTCTGGTAATGTTTCTGGCAAGTTTTAGACGTAATTGAAATGATAATCAACACTCATTCAAGGTTATGCGATGACCGATCAGTTATTTGTAGCTAATACACCGGGAGTGAATAACACATCAATTATTAATTTTGTTGGAAAATACGTTAAATATTACAAATATGTAATGATTTTAAAAGAACCCAACCCAACATTCATGAAGTGATTTACACACAATGTCCGCTAAGTCAACACGTAAGTGCGATTGTAATCCGATAAACAGTAAATTTTGATATGTTAATCTAGTATGACTTATGCTTTCTTAAATCTGGTTAATAAACCACTTAAGGGTCGGTGTTTTTTTTTTTTTCAAATTACCGGTTATATTAATGTTTAAAAAAATAATTACCATATCTTTAATAAAACTCACGCTTTGATAACACTAACAGCTGAAAGGTCATCCGTTGACCGTTTTGATATGGGGACCTTTAGTATACATAATTGATACATTAGCCATCATAATATCACGTCACGTGTAATGACAATATACTGGACTGATTTGAACTTTCGTATCAAGATGGTTGTGAAAGATGAATGCGACACATCGCTATTGTAAATCTCAAAGAAAGCCAACAAAGGTGACACATTTTTCCTGAATGAAACCAAACAAAATTATGATTATAGAAAACATTCATCCCCTACGTTGCTCTGCTGCATTGTAAGGTGTTACTCCACTTAACAAGGGCAAACGTTTTGTGCTTTTTAAGAACTGTGAAAACAGATACACAAATCTTACCGCATTATATTGGGTTACTATATTATGTCTTTATAATATATAGTAATATGAGAAGTTGATGGTGACAATATTTCAAAGCACTAGACCGTCAAATTGACTGTCCAATACTTTTCAAGTACATATATATATATACGTCGTATGTGATGCGATCAAGCAACATCAGTTGGAACTCGGAAATATTTAATTTTCAGTTTCTTACAGGATAGTAAAAAGAATTAACAAATCTGCATTTTGCAGAAAACCCCATTAAAAGTGAACAACCAGTTCAAAAATATGAGCAATTAAAGAGTTTCCAAAACAATAGGAAACAAAAGGATATATTACCTTTGTTTGGCTATATCTCAAAATCAATATTCCCGAGTTCCGACTGATTTTGCTTGATCGTATCACATATGTATTTCATAAATTTTGACCGGACTTCTTCAAGTTATGAATCTTTGAAGTTGTATGAACAACAATTGAATGTTACCCAATAATTACACAACACAAGTAAGGCTACAGGTAATTTTATACATAAACTAAATGCCTTGTAAGCAATGGGATATAGCAAGACCGTGTCAAGCATGGCCAGAATATTATTTAATAAAATATTGATAAGACACCTCATAAGACTTTTTGAGAAATGTTTAAGAAAAGGAGAGCTGCAAAATTGTGTTGCCATTATTTACATCATATATAATTCATGAAGGAACAGAATAACGAAAAAAGAACGTTTTAGTTAATTAATCGTTACTAAATTAAAGCAATCAAAAACCAAGACCAAGTTGGTCCGCACAAAAATCAATATCCGTGAATGATGTTGATGGCATACCATAACGGTTATGCATTCATTGAAATGCCCCAAAAACTCACCCCCTCAAACAAAAAAACAAACAAAAACCCAGAAAACAAAACAAAAAACAAAACAAAAAAAAATCATTATACTTCCTACATGTATGCCTTTCTGCTGTTTAAATTCAAAACAGAATATGTTCACTATGTAACGTGGTGTTTTCAATTAGTATCGGTACCTGCAATGACCGTTTCCAGTAAACATGTATTATCAATCAAGATGATGTATTGCATTTCAAAAGAAATCTTTTGTCAAACATATACAATTGAGATCCTGTGTTCCGTTTCATTAATTAAGCGACTACCTGCAGCCATCAAATATAATTATAATTCTAATTCAATAAACTCGATTAAAATTATAATAGCTGAGGTTTATTTCAGGACAATATTTGACATATACTCAGATCACGACGTGTTCAACATGCTTTGTTTTCAATCTAAATTAGGATGCTTATCCTTAATGACTAGACTTATTTAAATTTAATTGAAGTCAACATTATGAAAAATATTTCCCTATAATTTTCACAATCTTTTTGACTAACGAAAGTGGTATAAATTTAGCCTTTGAAATTAAGTAGTAATATACTGCAGATTAAATTCTTAGATTACTTTAAAGTAAAAGGACAGTGAACGATACTCACTTTAAAAGTTTTGAATTCTACATGGCATTAGAAAACGGGGAGGGTGTTTTATGGTAATTCTGAATTACTGCAGTAATATTTGGGATGTGATAAAAGAGGATTATTAAAAAAAATAATAATACATACTTAAAACCAAAATATATTCAGTTTTGTTATTATATGAATGATTTGGCTTTTTCTGATGTACGAGACACAAAAGGTTCAAAATGCTTATGAAGAATAATCTGGTTTAATATAAAGTATTGGGTTTTTTGCGTCTGAAAATGGATGACTGGAGCATTGCTTAGAAGAATCATGATCATAAGAAGCGTAAATGATTATGGCAATTTGAAAATAATCCGACATTTTGTAAGGCCCACAGGTCTAACAGAAAACCGCTGCGCACCATATCTCGAGACACACCATACTAAACCACTAAAGCATCACTCAGAGACGTACGTCAGGAAATAACCATCGCAACCGGGATCAACTCCAAGCTAATACCTTTTTGATTAAGCTGACGTGACTGTTAACACACTAGACCAGTAAACTATTTACATATAAAAATCACACACACACTAGGATGCGCTGTTTTATTGGTTTATTGGAAAAGAAACCCTGAACCACCTGCTTCATGGGCTTTACTTGAATCAAGGGCAAGGTACAAAAACGACAGCAGGAAAACTATGGTCATACAAAAAGGAGGGATTCATTTATTGAACCATTTCATGACCCTATACATGTTTACAGCAGGTGCTTATCGAATCGCAGGTGTTCTGTAAGCTTTTATTATGTAGATTTCAAAGCTTGCTCCAACAGTATCAATGTGTATCTCTCAGAGTAAGCACAATACGCAATAGTCCTATCATGTAACCTTATTTATATGTATAGTAAGGCTGCGATCACATAGAAGTATACGGTATACGATATTCGCTATACGAAATACGCTCATTCGATCAGGCTGAGTTCACATAGTATACTCCTATGGGAACTCAGCCTGATCGAATGAGCGTATTTCGTATAGCGAATAGCGAATATCGTATTCCGTATACTTCTATGTGATCGCAGCCTTAGAGATGTTGCAACGTCTTAGATGTCACGCAGGCTACCACGAAGTCAGTACTTAAGATTGTGGTATCTGTAGCTATAGGGTCCACAACTTATAAGTTCCCCCTAAATACTTTTTAAAATAAATCGGAAAATATTTGACGAAATGCAGATGTGTAAGAAGATATAAGTAGCCTTGTTTGTTTTGCACGTGTGGACCTTCACACGTAGTAGCGTCACACGTCATTGCGTTCAGTCACAATGGTTCATTATGTAAAAAAGAGACCGTTTTAAACAGTGTTAAAGTAGCATCTGAGTCCATAGGAGTCAGATCTCAAACAATACAGTAGGCCAGGCCTGTTTAAGAAAACCTGACTGCTATGGACTCAGGTGCAACTTTTAAAACGGCCTCTTTTCTTACACAATTAACCATTGTGACTGAACGCAATAATGTGTGACGCTATAAATTGGTCCACAGGGGTAAAAAATATAGGACTATACATATCTTTTTACATTTTTATATTTCGTAAAATATTTTTCAATTTATTTTAAAAAGTAATAGGAGGAACTTATAAGTTGTGGACTGTATATCTGTGCAATGTGTCATCTAGCATGCCTAGAGAGTACCTGGTGGTACGGCTTATCTGACCGAGGGCTTGTATACTTGGTCTCGAAGTTATCCTACAAGCAGTGACATAGCCACATAAATTATACAACTATTATAGGGGAAATTTTTACGAAAATGGTCACAAAATACAAAAAACCCTAAAAAATCTTAAATATTAGGGCGACCATCATCCCACGGAGGGGGGGGGAGGGAGGAGGGGTAAGCGGGGGAAGATTTCGCACAGGGGACACCTGCCCCCTTTGCACCCCCTTGGCTACGCCACTGCACACAAGCTTGAAGGTAATACATATGTATTACTTCCAAATGATCGACATTATATTAAAAATGCAACAAATAATTATATAAACAGATAAATTACTCATGGAGGAAACAAGTAACCTGTTGTAACATCGCCTTGAGCCCCTGACACTGCAATAGTACCCATCTCAATGACTCTTTGCTCTCACTGAATTAATGTTACAAAATAATGGACGTCACTAGGTCCTAGCAGCAGGTGTCGTTGAATAACTCTGTTCAAGTATGCCACTTGACCGCTATTGTGCTGATTAATTCTTTGATGAGCCAACAGCATCCACATCTTGACAGTATCAGACTTTAGCGCCTATGTCCATTAAGTCACACACTATTCAGTACCAAGGCGTCGTTTACAAAGTATGCCGATGCCTTGTGGGTATTTCCAAGTGCACTTTCAATATACCCATCTATGTATATATAAACGTGACATTACGTCGATTTTAGTGAACAGTCAGCTTGTCAGCATTGAACTCAATAATGTGAAGCATTGTTTATTCTTGGAAATAATCAATGTTTAGTATCGTAGATGTACGAAAGGTACAATGCTACATTAATTGCTGTCACTTGCTGGACCAATGTACCTTATATAGTTAAACAAGAGAAACACGAAGAAAAGCTTAATGTTCCTTTCCACAATAGTGTTGTTCAGTGGCATACCAGGACAAAATAAAAAAAATTTCCTGCAGACCAACTACCAAAATGAACCGAACATTAGGATAATTTTAAAAGGAAGATACACATCACAAATTATTGGTTAATTCTTTTCACCAGGTAGTTCGAGCCAGGGGCCTTCCTCGGTCGGTACACCACATTTGTCAGTAATAACATGCAGGTATTCTTCTGTGTTTCCGATAATCTTCTCTTTTTGTATATTCAAATATTATAGAAAATCGAATGCAACGCATAGCGCTAATATCCGATGTATGTTTCAACTCACAGAATGATTTATTTTATACAAATTAACTTTAAAATACTTACTGAACATCACAGAGTACCTGAGATGGTAAAATATCTGAAAGATGTGCAATATACTAAAACATCCCTTAATTGGCGCGTGCTGTCTACTTTGTTCCCAACACTTGTTCACTATATAACGAGATTCAAGCAGTGGTACTCATTAAAGACCTCTTTAATGATTGCAAGGAAGTAAATGTGATTTGACTAGATAAAGAAGGTCAATCTGTTTGGTTATGGCCACACTTAACTGTCCACTCACCACTCAGACACGAGTAAAGAAATCGGTCAGGAATTAGAACACTAAATCTATGCTTAGCAAATATAAATCTGGCCGATACCTTGTCGGTCGTACTGTATTTACAACACTAAATCATGGATGTAATGCTATGTAAGTCTTGAGAATTTGTAAATAGTGCTTTATTCTCAAGGTCAAATACCCATCAGTTCGTTTGGGTAAGTTTTTATCTAGCTTATTGGGGTAGCATGTCATAATCTACATAGCATCATAATTTAAAACCTTCGGTTAAGCATCTAAACTAAATTATATAAGCAACTTGAATTATACAATATGTTTTACACAAAGCAACCGCAATCGTAGAATAAATGCCGTGTACATCATGAGTCAGAAAAGAAGTTTACTTAGGTTAGCAATAAAAAGTAAATTATAAGATTCTTATAGTGAGTGAGAAGTGTCTGCAAGAATTGTCTGTGAGAAGGTTGGTTTTACTATTAGCTATAAAGTCTAATTTGATTGTTGCATCTTCATTCTACATGTAGTATTTATTGTACAAAATTGGCAACTGTCGAAAGTTAGCTTATTTGTCAAATATTCTATACAAGTTTGGATTGTGGCAGAGTGCGCGTGTCGAATAATACCGAAGAATTCCGTTTAATGATATCTGTGCTCTTCCTGGCCTCACAATTAAAGTTAACTGCAATGCAAGAAAACACCTATTTCAAGAACAAGTAACACGACAAATACGTTGTTGTTTTTAGTGCTCAAATTTTGCATTGGTGTTTGTAGTAAGGAAAGGGTAATTTTATTCAATATACAATAAAGATGTCAAGGTGTGTTTAGTAGATATGAGCCCCAATGGTTGTTATCATTTCGGCACTATCATCTAATTCAAAATACCTTAAAATCGTATTAAAGAACTGTAAATACAGCAGTTATAGGCTTAGGGACACTACATCTGTCACGTACAGAGTAAAAAAAACACACCCATTTTAATAATAATAACCATAGATAGAAGTAACTATTTTGGACACTTATAATTGACAAATGAGACAATCATAGGTAGGTCCGGTAAATGGGACATCCGCTGTGTAGGAAACATTTGTTTGTGGCAAAAATCCATCAAGGGTTTAAAAAGTTCTGTCACACACTGATGAAATATTCCAAACACTGTGAGAAGTATATTGAGGAGTGAAATTTGAACTTTTAATAGGAATCTATTTGCTATTTCATATCTCGCTCAAAATTGAATTTTCAAGGAAAATAAAGAAGAAACTGATATCATGTGGGTGTTTCTTAGGTCAACCAAGGTTACTAATCGTAATCTATAACCAATTATAGCTACCGATAGAGCTGGTTGAACTTCTAGTATCATAAACTGTGGTTTATTACAGGTACGCATTAGAGACGGAAAGCACTTTGAAGTGAGTAATCGGTCAATAGCAAGTGTCACACAGTACGTCTTTTTTCACAATAAAAGTAGGTATGTCGCTGTTTTAAATAGGCTCCCTTCCTCAGGGGATAAGTAAGTATGAGAATATCAACGTATTCTGTTGGAATGTGGAGTTCATTTGTATTATAAGCAAAGAGGCGACAATCAGGTAAGATATTGTGCACATGTTATAATGTAATGATTGTCACTGATAGATGACAGATTTTATATTATGTATATTATGCGTTTACTACCCAGCAAACACAAAAACGTTTTAAAAACGTTTTAAATATGTTATATTTTGGCTTTTGGTTTAGGTAAAAACGTTTTAATAACATTAAAATGTCGGGTTATATAAAAGTCATGATAACGTTTTAAAACGTTTTGTATGAAAACACACTACAACAATATTTTTTCAATGTTTTCAAAAAATGTTATTTTAAACTATTTTTGCAAACATTTTTGCCAAATATTTTGTCAATACTTAAATAACATTATGTTAAAATATTTGAACCCAGCAAACACAGACATGTTGTTAAAATGTTTTTTCAAAACCTTTTAATAACATTTAAATGTCGGGTTATATAAAGGTCATGAAAACGTTTTTAAAACGTTATTGCAAATATTTTGAGCAAAGATTTTTCGCAAAATATTTTTTCAACCCCAAAATAACATTCTGTTTAGAATGTTTTGTATTAAGTTCTCAAGAATGTTTTTGGAATGTTATTAAAACGTTTTTATACCCTTTATATAACCCGACATTTAAACGTTTTCTGTAAAACATTTTTGTTTGCTGAGCAGTAGATTATCAACACATGTTTTTTAAGGTTATGAAAACGTTTTATACTCTTAATATACCCTTTATATAACCCGACATTTAAACGTTTTCTGACAACGTTTTATAACCTTTTGCGAATGATGTCGAAAACGTTTTGTGTTTGCTGGGTAAGTAGTCCTTAAATGGGCGTAGTTCCTATACAATGTTACAGGTATAATTTTGTTTTGCTGTAAATTAAATTTCAATCCTGAAATTAATCTAAGCAAACTCTTATTGAATTCAAAGAATTGAATCTAGGAATATTGAAGATTATAATTGAAATGAGCACACTCGACATCTTGATGTTATCAAGATTATTAGTAATTTTCCAAACTGACTCAGTATAAATAACATTATTTTAACATAACCGCAATTTTTGTTACTGGGGACATGCGGAAAAACAAAGAAAAAAAACACCCACCCCATGCTTAAATGAAATTTCATTAAAACTTCTTTTAATGCAGCCACTTTTGATTATAAAAAATTGTTTCGAAATAAAACCCCAATTCACAACGCGATTATTATAATTTTAAAGATGCAAACGATTTAATCAGATGTACAGTATCCGAAATAATTACTGCTGTGGTTATCATTATTGATTGGCATTGATATTGTTTGGTTAGAAAATAAGCACGAACAAAGGGTGTAACTTTTGGTTCTGTGCGTGACAGATGTAGTCTCTGTAAGCATATAACTGCAGCATTTGAAGTTCATACCATTCCTAGACGAAAGTGACAAGATGCTAACAACCATTGGCATAATTGGGTTTCATGTTTCATATCTGCCAAACACTATAGTTTTTGCAGCCCATGTTGGCATCTGTGTTGTATATTATTGAAGTAACCAAAAACAAGGCAGCGTGTTGAACAAAACAACTTTTGGTTGCATTTTGACTTTGAAAAAAAAAAGCGTTCTAAAACAACGTGTCTGCACACACAAGTGCCACATTTTTGGTGCCACATGTTCTGTTTTCGAAAGCAGGGTAAGAGTTCTTCAAAAATGAAATCTAACTTTCAATAATTTAATATCGAAAGTTCAGGCCACAGCAGTGTACGCCAAAACCCAAGTATTTTTAAAAGCAAAAAGCTGTTAGTATAATATTAATCTTTTTTTTGGGGGTAAAAACTGGCGCATCTTATGTATAAAAGAATATATGAATATTAACTGTACAACATATATAACGATTTTATGTATGATGTAAGGTGGTGTGGGTTCAGGCAAACCGCAGATAACATTAGCTGGGACACAAACTACTTGCATTGTTATTCGACAATGCTCAGTCTACCCTAATAAAAACGCATTGCAAAGGAAATCTATTGACGCAAAAAGCGAACTTTGGACAGTTACAACTTTTATACAGTAACATATAGAATGAAGATGAAACCAACATTCCTTTCATTTGGGCTATAAATAAAGCCACTTAAAGTTCTGAGAAACGTTTCACTCTAACAAGCTGACGATCTACTTAGATTTGTAATACAAACCTAAGTAAACTTCTATCCCAATATAGGTAGGTGTATATTCTCGGTTGCTGGTAAAATGTATTCAAAAGTTGCTTACTTTAGCTGCCTAACATAGTCTTATACAACTATACTGTGAATTTCAATAAATAACGAAAGGACCATACCACATCAAAAGTTGGATAAAAACTTGGCCAAACAAACTAATAGGCATTTGACTTTGACAATAAAGCACAATTGGCAATTTTTCAAGATTTATTATAGCATCTATTTCAAACAGGACCGTTAAGGTTACAGTCAGACTTACGTTTGCTAAGTGTCGATTTAGTCTTCTAATGCCTGACCGATTTGTTGCATGTCTAAGTGGTGAATAGCTAGTTAAGTGTGGTTCTAACCGAATAGTAAACACATTGATCTCTTTCGTCTAGTCAAACCACATTTTGTTTCCTCACAAGCACTAAAGTACACTTGGAAGTGTCACCATTTACTGGCCTGCTCCCATTTTCTTTGGTACTAGTGTAGAATTCAATAAGTAAGCGACGCTTATTTTACCAGTGGAATTTTCGATGTTTTGGGCGGATTTTGGATTAAAGAGTATCAAATTTACATGTAAATGGTGTAAAAAGTGTTCCTCTCATCTTAAGAATTCAAATTAAGTACATTTGAATCTAATTGTGCTTGTGATGCACCGTTTTCAAGATACAGTTGCAAACTGAAAAGTGGACCGATTGCAAGAGAAATGGACTCAAAATGTTTGGCACGTAACAGTCGTCAGAAAAGGACCATGTAAAATGGATCGTTACCTAGGACACATCTCGAAGTATGTCATGATCAATGGGGGAGTTTATGGTGGAGATTGACCTTTTTGCCATATTTCTCAGTAACAAAGACAGTGCAAACTATTTTATTCTGACTATTTTACATGAAGAATGATTTTTAAAAGACCAGTTTCATTGAAATCGCAGCATTAGTCAGTTTCTGACCCCATATATGCCATAGTATTTAACCTTTGACCGGTTTTGTTTATAATGTAAGAAGTGTAAGTAGGTAACTACACTTGTTTTTAATCATCGGCCACAGTTTATCAAATTTGAAATGTGACTCAAGTGCACTTTTAGAATATCTCGTGACAAATGATGAATATACTATGTTTATTTATCTTAATAGCTAATGACAACGATTCTATAAAGTATATAGTAACTTTTTTTAATTTTTTATAACCTTGCCTTTGTGACAATCATCCCTCATCCTTCTTATGATCAGGGCTCGTGATTCTCTCAAGCTATGCGCCAGTCGTTCCTTCCCATATAAAAAACATAACTTTAAATCAAATGTTTTTAGTATATATTTCCTGACATTTTATATTAAGGTTTAAAATACGAGTTAAGTATTTAAAAATGTAAATATACTATTTTCATTATTTTATCCCACATATCATTGTAGTGTTGTATACCGTATCATCCTAACAGCTTTAGTAATATTCTTTTATTTTAAAGTAGCAAGAATTCCAATCTGCAATTATGTTACTTTAGTTTGTTCTCATGTTACACTTAAGCATATTGATTAGGTATCAATTTCAAACTCTTAAGTTTAAACGTTAATCTATAAGTAACCATTTAGGTAATTAGCAAGTTCTTTAGAATGATATGGTAATATTCAACGCAATGTTGGATGCAATTAAATACAAATGTGTGAAGCAATTAAGGGTAAGTTTCCTAATTAAGATTGAAAACAAGACATGGAGAATAAGACGTGATCAGATAATAAGTCAAATCTTGTCCTCAAGTATCTCAGTTTCAATCACTTTAATCAAGTTTATTGAATTTAAATTAGAATTATATTTGATAGCTGCAGGTAGAGGCTTAATTAATATAACGAAGCGCAGGATGTCAATTGTGTATGTTTGACAAAAAAGTCATTGTAATGATATACGTCATCTTGATTGCATGTGTGCCGGAAACGGTCATTGAGATACCAATACTAATATTAATTGACAATATTAAGTTACATTACATTAATGGGGTACTACACCCCTGTCCAATTTTGTGCCTATTTGTGCATTTTTCTCAAAAATCATAGCGCTTTGGTGACAAGTAAGATATGTATATTAAAAGGGCAAGGACTACAACTACTGCACTGAAAATTTTATTTCAGCACAGACAATATCAGCTACTATCCTACAGTTGGAAAATCATCATACAGGTAGAGTACAGCACAGAAACCAGTGCTAGTTCTGGAGTTACAGTCAAAAATGAGGGAAAACCTGTATTTGATCAATAAATCAATAACTACTTGCCTTGAGCTGCTGAATTTTCAGTGCAGTAGTTGTATTCCTTGCCCCTATAATATACATATCTTCCTTGTCACCAATGCGCTATAATTTTGGTGAAAAATGCAAAAATAGGCACAAAATTGTCCAGGGGTGTAGTACCCCCTTAAGTAAAAATGCAAGAATAATGAATGTTGTTTCCATTTTGATCAATTAAGATGATAACGATTTACAATGAACAACCGTCATTGTAACAAAATCTATTTTACAAAATTGTTTTGTCTGCGAACCATATCTATGATTACCGTGGTCATGGTTTGTATTGTGGTAAAGATTCATTACAAAACCAAAGTATTTTGGATGTATTTTGGATACGCATGATACGCACTTGTAAGGGTGCAAACAAGCTTATACAATAGATGAATACTTTTAAGTTTTTGTTAGTTACTTTCAGGTTCAATCTCTGAAATGCTTTTTGGTATCGACTTCTCATTATTAGAATGACATAAGATAACCTAATATACTGTGTTTTATCTGTTTTAACAGTTCTAAGAAAAGCCACAAAACATTTGTCCTTGTTATAGAGTAGCACTCCATTTTGACATTTTACTAACATATTAATACCAGGGGGCTTCGCCTACGACAGCATAGTGGGTACACATCATCTTTACTATATTCATATTTTATTTGGTTTAATGCAGGACTAGTTTGGTGATATTCATTATACGTTGATAATAACTCATGGACTGATACGAATGCGTCATCAAAACTTAAAATTTAAAATCGTCATGATTGTGTGAAAACTGCTGGAGAAATTTGAATTTTGGCAACGTAAAGGTTTTTTATGAAATTAGTCGAGCAACAATTTTTATAGGTTTGAAGGTTATTTGAACATACTAACTATAACATAAGGTGCATAAACGTGCCATATAACAGCAATAGGACAAGCATACAAATGACTTATAATGGAAATTAATACTCCTCTCTTTCGTCTCTCGCCATCTCTCTAATCAAGAGAAGACAAAAAGATAAATGCAACAACATCCCATTCTACATGCAACGTGTTTTAAATATGAAGAATGTCTCCTTTACTCTCCGAAGTATACTGTAAAGAACCAACGGAAAGGTTAAAAACCGACAGTTGTACACAACGTTAAAACAATACCCGAAGCATAGAATTGTGACGTTCTTAGATACGTAAAAACAACATACTGTAACGATGTAATTGAGATAATGCTCAACACTAATTCAAGGTCACACGATTCCCGGTCAGGCATTTGTATTCAAAATATTAAATAACACATATTCGTATTATAAAATAATTTACTCTATATATGTTACAAGACAATTCTATTGTTGCTCATTGCATCAAGGTCACTAAGTGATATGTCAATGGAATAAAACCCATCTGATAAAGAAGTAGAAATAAAATTGACAAATGAGATAATCATTAAATGGAACATTCACCATGTGTGGAACTTTTGCTCCAGGCAAAGATGCATCAAGAGTTTCAAAGCTCTGTCACACAGTATCCCAAACCATGTAAGTAGTAAATTACGTAGTGAAATTTGAACTTTTAATAGGAATCTATATTGCAAAGCTCGCTCGAAATTGAATTTTCAAGGAATACAAAGAGGAAACCGATATTATGTGGTTGTACGTTAGGTCAACTAATGTTACTAATCGTCATCTAAAAGCATTTATAGAGCTGGTTGAACTTCTAATATCATAAACTGGAATGTATTACAAGTGTGCATTAGTGACACAGTGCACTTTGAAGTGAATACTCAGTCAATAGCAAGTGCTGCACAGAACGTCTTTTCTCACCATTAAACCGTTAGGTATGTTACTTTTTTTAATAGTCTCCCGTCCTCAGGGGTAAGTGGGTAAAATGATATCAATCTCTTCCGGTGGAATATGGGGTTCATTGGAGTTGTATTGTAAGCAAGGAGGTGACAATCATGTAAGATACTGGGTACATGTATTTAGAGAATAAACGATAGGAATTTTTATTTTGACTATCCTCTACCGTGTGATAGACGACAGGCAGGTCCAATATTTTGAGTAGTGGATGCCGTCGCGGCGCAGCCGGTATCCACTACGATAAAATTGGACCTGCCTGTCGTCTATCATAGGTAGAGGATAGTCAAAATAAAAATTCCTATCGTTTAATATTCTCATTCTTAGTCAGTTAAATATTATTTTAATAACAATAAACTAATTTTTAAAGCAAAAATTAAGTTACCTTCATAAAAACTCCCTTTTTCTAAAATGAACGAAACTTGTTTACAACTTCACATCTTTTGTTGCGCGTACTGCTAGTGCGTGCGAGTATTTCGCACTGCGTCTACGCATACAACGCGGTACATACTCGCACCTCTATGAGAGTGTTACGCGTTATCAACACTCATGATGACGTGACGACACCCACAAACATGCGATTGTCCAATCAGATTATTTGTCTGCGTAATAGACCACTCCCACTGACTAAGAATATGTAATGATTGCCACTAATAGGTGATTTAATATTAGGCTATACTCAAGGTCGTCATTGAATGATGTAGAGTTGCTATACACTGTTGCGGGTATTAATGAATAAACTACCCTTCTTTCAGTGAATCCAAGATCAAGGTGGAATTTAAAAAACAAAGCAAATTCATTTAAACATGACTATCTAGGAAACTACCGCACGCGACATTTCAATACATTATATCGACTTCAATATTATTAGTATGTTTCCAAACTGACTCCGTGTAAATAATAAATAACATTGTGGTTATCATTCTAGATTGGCATTATCCTTCGTATAGCAAATAAGCATGAATATAGGGTGTAGTTTTTAACTCTGTACGTGGCAGAAGCGAGTCTTAGCCTACCAACTGCTGTATTTACATGTTTTTTACAATTTTTAAGGTATTCTGAATTATAATTAAAAAGGTGACGACATGCTGTAATTGGGGTTCATAGCTACCAAAAACCTGTTTTCAGCCAATCTTGACATCATTGTTGCTAACTTAAAATTAAATTACTTAAATGTATTTTTTTAATTAACACAGGACAGTTTTTGAACAATATACTAATACGTACACATAAACGCAGTTTTGTTTCTTGACATATATTCTGTGTTCGAAAGCAGGGTAAGGGTACTTCTTGAATGACAGTTAACTTGAAATAATTAAATTTTGAAGGTTCAATCAGACCACAGATAACATTAACTGGGACGAAAGGTACTTGCATTGTTATTCGACAAGCTCAGTCTGCCCTAATAAAAACGCATGGCAAAAGAAATCAATAGAGTATTTGACGAAAAACAGGTAGCTTGGGATAGTTACAAATTTTATAGCCTACATTAAAAAACCTAGATGTAACTTAAAGCTAAATTTGGGCTAAATAAATCTTCTCCCAGACACTAACGCTCGTAAAGATCTGAGAATCGTTTCACTATCAGATTTTACAATTAACATGATTAAGTAAACTTCTTTCCACCTACAGATGTATTGTAAGCTCTATGTTGCTATCGTGTGATTTATACTCAAAATTGCTTAATTTAGATGCCTTAACATATTACGCTTTTACACACGTACTGTGAATTTGAATAAAATCATAACAACTAACAGAAACAAAGTGATGGGCATTTGACCTTGAAAATAAAGCTCTGTCTAATTCTCAGGATTAATATGATCATAGTCTCGATTTAAAGCACGATCGGCAATTTCAATCACAGTTTTATGTTTCCTAGCAGCCGATTTAGTGCTCCAATACCTGACCGATTTCCTATGCTTTACTAAATGTCTAAGTAGTGAGCGGACAGTTAAGTGCATAGCTGTAACCGAATGGTAAACAAATTGATCTCCTTTGTCTAGTCAAACTACATTGGCTTCCTTACAATCATTAATAAGGTCATCAATGAGTACCGCTGCTTGAATCCTGTCAAACGGTGAATACACTACACCGTGTTCCGAACAAAGTGACTTCCCTTTGTTTTTATATTAATCAATGGCCAATGACAACCTCTGTTAATTCAAAACTTGTCTCTTATTTTCAGTAAACTCAAATCTCATATCATTGCACATCTTGCAAACATTTATTACCCTAAAGTACTCTGTGGTGTTTAGGGAGTGAAGTATTTTGACATAAACATAAATTACCACTTTTAAGTAATGATAAATCATTCTGTAAGTTTAGTGCATTAATTATAGGTTAATAAATGCGTATCACTTGTTGGGAGTGAAAATGTATAAAATAATGCACGCGTACTGAGAGCTTGATGCGTCTAGTGCACGAACCTTGAAGGGGGGAGTGCATTAGATACATCAACATCTCAGTACAAGTGCATTATTTTGTACAGTTTCTAGAGTAACAAGTCATGCGCATTTATTAACCTAATTCATACACGACTAAAAAATCCCGTAATTTTTCATATTTTTATAACTTAATAGTCACTAAAAATGTTGGAAAATGCAAGCAAGTATACTTCACACACATACTAAATGTTTGGACTATTATCAAGATTTTGACTAATTTAACTATCCGCCCAGCAAATTAAAGCAATCTAGCGTACCTATCATACGATAGTAGACATTGATTGTTTCCAAGAATAAACTTCGCATTATTGAGTTCCATGCTGTCAAGCTGACTAAAATCGGCGTAAAGTCACCATTGGTGGGTATATTAGAAGTGAACTTGGAGATATCCACAAGACATCGGCATACGTATAAACGTCGCCTTGGTGTTTGATTTAATGGACATAATGCGCAATATTCCGATACTGTCAAAATGTGTATGTTGTTGGCTCATTAAAGAATTAATCAGCAAAATAACGATCAAGGAGCATACTTGAAAAGTGTTATTCAACAACACCTGGTGCCGAGGCGATTTTGCAGCCTTAATTCAGCAGGAACAGCTGGACAGGGTAATATCGGGGTCATGCTCGAGGCGATATTTCAACAGGATACTGTTTCCCCGATGAACAGTTTATAAGAGTAATTTACCCTTGGAAGTCTACAAAATAGCTGTTTCTCTGAAGTATCACTCCTTCAAGCAGTTAAAAATGATTGAATTGCACCTTTTTACCAAAATAACTACCTTTGTAAATTTCACTCAGAAAATAGTTTGTTGCATCTACTCTATATACAGTAAGCCAAAAAAGTAAGGTACCAGTTATGTTCACTGCTGTATATCCTAATCAAAGACAGATATGTCAGAATTGTCAGCCAATAGCGGCATCTGTTAGCTCGAATTTAAGACCCCATCTGTTGAAATTGGTCTAGAAATAAAAACACGACGCTCCAAATACCCAAGGAAGATGCCAATCTAAAAGTTGCAGTTTGCTCCATTCCAAGCTCTATTGATGTGTACACAAAGCCATGACCAAGCGTTCGCAAACAAGAGAACAAGCGCTGCGCTTACATTGATTAGCATGTTAAAACTAGCGTTGTGCTTTCATTGATTAGACCACAAATGTGCAACTTTTGATTTCGTTTTTTCATTAGGTTTTAGATCACCGTTTCTTTAATTCTCAACCAATTTCAACAAATAAGGTCTTAAATCAGAGCTAAAGGGTACAGGTATTGGATGCTTGTTTTAATTTTGACATACTTGTCTTTATTTAGAATATACAGAGGTGAACACAACTGGTACCTTAATTTTTGGCTTACTGTATACGGGTGTCCAACGAATGTGGTGATATTTTAAAATGGGTTTTCATCCATCATTCAGTGTTTACTGAAAAATAAAAGCCGCACCATTTAGGTATGATTTGCAGAAAGAATAGAGCCAAAAACTGACGAAAGTAAGCCGCCAAAGATTCTCCAATGAGTGAGCATTGTGTGTGTTTAGCCAGCCAGTACGATTCGATTTGAAGTCCACAACAACTTGCAAAATGTATCCTGCAACCATTTGTACATCTGAGATTTTTATCTTCAAAACTATTCTATCAAATTGGCCATGGGTTTCTGCAAACTATAGCTAAGAGATGTGCCTTTCTCATACGTAAATATTGAATAATGCTAGAAAACACACTTTAGAATATCATGACATTTGTTTTTCTCTGGGATACCACCATTTAAAGTTTTTTTTTTGTAGATGAAGTGACGCTGACCTATATGTTACTTTTTGTTCCCGATAGATTTATAATGCAGGATAATACATTGCCGTGCCGCGTGATTATAAAATATTAAAATTAAAGCTTGTGGGATAAATATTAGACCAAGATTCCTTAAATACACCTTCCATTGACATTTGCCCTCAGATAAGTCGTACCCTCTACCACTCCCAAATGGTAGTCATGATACATTGCAGAGATTCCAGAACTTGACTAGTTGTGGTAGTAGCCTATGTGTCATTCGTGTTCACTTCTCTTACTTTCAATCAGGTCGCATGATAGCGGCACAATGCAGTTATCCAAAGATATACATTATATATGCCGCTCGGACATACTTTGACATCCACCTATAGAAGCTTATAGAACACCTGCGATTTGATAAACACCTGCTGTTTATAATTATTCATAATGTCAAGAAAGGGTTCAATAATAATGAACCAGTGTATTCTATATTACCATATAGTTTCCCGCTGTCATTTTGTAGCTGATAGTCGATACAAGTTATGTTGTTAAAGCAGATGGTTCAGGGTTCTTTCCAGGAAAAACGGCGAGACACAATTTGGCGGTGTTTTAGATGTAAATAATCTACTAGGCTATCGTATTAGCAGCCACCTTAGCTAAATCAAAAACGTTGTTTACTGGGGAGTTCATCCTGGTTGCGATGGTTATATCAAGATATAAGTCTCATTAAGGTTCTGCGCCGTTATAAAGCTACGTCCCAAAGTGATGCTTAAGTGCTTTAATATAGTGTGTCTCGGGTCATAGCGATCAGCAATTTTCCGTTAAATGTGCTGAGGGTTGTGGGTATGTCGGTGTTTTAACCTTGTATCAACATCGACATTTACCCCTCCTATGATCAGGGCTAGTAATTCTAATAGGCAATGCTCCCGTCATCCATTCCAGGATAAAATGCATAAAACCTACACAATCTGAAATAAAACCTGATTGTTTTTCGTAGACATGTGAAATGCTTTTGCTATATGCCATATAGGGAAATCAGTATAAAGTTACCCAGAAAAATAAATAAAAATAAAATATTTCGGATTTAATACATGTTTATACAATTATTTTTAAAATAGTCCCATTATCGTTTATCAAAAATATTGCTGTAGTAGTTATCTATCTAACTCCGAACTGTCATAAAACACCTTACATGATTTATAAAATATAGAATACAAAGCTATTGAATGAGAGTTCAATTTATTTTAAGGTAACAAACGTTTTAATCTGCAATTGGCCAAAGGCTCAATTAGGCTATAAGTAATCACTTTAGTTAGTCACCAAGACTTTGAAAATGATATGGTAAAATAGTTTCAATAATGTTTACTGCAATTACATTTAAATGAGTAAAGTAATTAAGGTAAGCCTCCTAATTAAGATTAAAAACAAAACTCGAAGAGCACGACGTGATCAGGAGATGTGTCAGATCGTATCCTGATATAAACCTCAGCTCCTATAATTTTAATCGAGTTTATTGAATTTGAATTAGTATTATATTTGATGGCTGCAGGTAGTCGCTTAATTAATGAAACGGAACACAGGATATCAATTGTATATGTTTGACAAAAGATTTCTTTGAAATGTAATACATCATCTTGATTGATAATACATGTTTACTGGAAACGGTCATTGCATATACCAATACTAATTGAAAACACCACGTCACATATTGAACATGTTTTGAATTCAACCAGCTGTAAGGCAATCACGTAAGAATAATTATGAATGTTGTTTTCAGGTCGATCAATTTATATGACAATGGTTTACAATGAATAACCGACCTGGTAACAAAATTTACTTCACGAATATTGTTTTATCTCCGAACCACTTTTATTTAATGGTTTAGTCAATACACAAAAATGGTTTATTTTAGTAAAGGTTATCTTAACAGTTTTATTCTTTGTTCTGTTTCTTTATGAATTATGAGTAAATAGTAACAATTTTGCAGCCTTCCTTTATACACTGTTCATATAGTATTATGATAGCGCTTACGAGATTGTTCAATGTTATTTATAAAATTCGATTAAGTTTGAAAGTTAATTAGTTGTATTTTTGAAACAACATTCTGATCACAGCTGTTTTTTAAACAATATTCTCGCCGTATCTGGCACGGAATTAGCTATATCTTATTGTTTTACATGTCTTTTATTCATTATATTACATTATAGCCTTACTTATACGTAGAGTTCTTCAGAAGAAGCAGGATCTTCAAAAGGACAATACTCTGAGACAACAATTTGTATACCCCCAAGACACCATTCCCAAGGATCTCCAGCCAGAAGCTATCTATTCTATACCTTGTGAATCGTGTGACCAAGTTTATATTGGTGAAATTGGAAGAATGTGGTAGGATTTTGTTTATCTGTTTTCCAGTTCCGAAAAAGCGCAAAACATTTGTCTTTTGGTAATTAAAGTGGGGCAACATTTTACATTGACTTTAGCTGACATAAATGCCACGGGCTTCATCTTGTTTTGTTTGCTTTCATTCAGAATAAAATTGTTATCGTGATTTTCATTTACAGGATGTGTCGCTTTTATCATTTGCAGCCATCTTGATATTTATGTTCAAATCAGTTCATTCTATCTCTATAGCACCTTGCGTCATATTATTTTGGCTAACATATCAATTAGGTATACTAAAGGCCCCCGTATCAAAACGGTCAGCGTATGATCTTTTGACTTATCAAAACGTGTGTTTGTTCAAGATAAAGTAACGTTTCATGTTAAAACATTCATATGACCAGTAATTTTGACGCCTACTTGGGTGGACCAGGGAGTTACATGCAGGTTTTAGAAAGTGCAGTTCATACTATCTATCTATAGTACTAAAATAATAGACGTTGTCTGTCTGTCTGTGTGTGTGTCTGTCCGGCTATGCGTTCCGCCGCGCTTCGACGCATCGTTCCGATATTTCACACATAGATGGGTATTGGGCGTGCGCTGTTTACCGGGTGGTTTTGAAGGTCATCGGAGGTCAAGGTCAAAGGTCATAGGGGAAAATACCCCGCATGGATACAAAGCACCAAGTGGATAAAAAGAATCCACTAGACAATCTACAACAAGTTTTAAGCTGCCCAAGCGGGTGAACAAGGTCATTCCATTCAGCTTTTGGCTATCTGCCCAATTTGAAATGCACTGTAAATGTCTACCCAGAATGCATTGCTGCAAATATGCTATAGTGTCTTCCCAGCATTCATTGCTGAAAATGATTTCTATAAGCGCCCATACCCCAATAAGCGCCCATACCCCAATAAGCGCCCACATACCCCAATAAGTGCCCATATACCACAATAAGCGCCCAAATACCCCCTAATAGCTAAAGGGCTATTACAGCTACAGGCGCACTAGTAGTACTACTAAAATAATAGCCGTTGTGTGTGTGTGTGTGTCCGTCTGTCCGGCTATGCGTTCCGCCGCGCTTCGACGCATCGTTCCGATATTGCAGACATAGATGGGTACCGGGCGGGCGCTGTTTACCGGGTAGTTTTGAAGGTCATCGGAGGTCAAGGTCAAAGGTCAAATTTTCAAACTTTGTCCGATCGGGCCCAAACTTGGTGGGTGGAATCCTTGATAGGAGGGGAATATAATGGGCGAAATAAAATCGAGGTCAACCGAGGTCAAAGGTCATTACGGAGGGGTCAAATTTCAAACTTTGTCCGATCGGCCTAAAACTTGGTGGGTCGAAACCTTTGTATGAGGGGAGCATGAAAAACATTATATGGAGGTCATCCGAGGTTAAAGGTCAAAGGTCATGGATTTTAAACTTTGTCCTATCGGGCTCAAACTTGGTGGGTGGAATCCTTGGTATGAGTGGAATATAATTATGTGCGAAACAAAATTGAGGTCAACCGAGGTCAAAGGTCATCTAGGGGCTAAATTTAAACTTTGCCCTATTGGGCTTTAACTTAGTGGGTGGAAACCGAGGTCACCGAGGTCAAAGGTCATGTGGGGTCAAATGTTAGAGTATGCCCAATTCGGCTTAAACATGGTAAAAAGAATCATTGATATGTCAGGAACATGTCATAAAGTCAAAAAGAGTCATCAGGGGTCAAGCAGTATCTCTATCATGCAGCTGATGCCCTAATAGCTACAGGGCCATTGCAGCTGCAGGTGCACTAGTACTAATAAAATAATAAGCGGTCTCTGTCTATCTGTCTGTCTATCTGTCTGTCCGGCTATGCGTTTCGCCGCGCTTCGACGCATCGCGCTGAAATTTCGGATATAGATAGGTATTGGGAAAAGCATGTTGGCCATGTGGTTTTGAAGGTCATCGGAGGTCAAGGTCAAAGGTCATAGGGGAAAAATACCCCACGTGGATACAAAGCAGCAAGTGGATAAAAATAATCCAATAGACAATCTACAACAAGTTTCAAGCTGCCCAATTAGGTGAACAAGGTCATTCATTCAGAGATTCCAGGCTTTTGGCTATCTGCCCAATTTGAAATGCACTGTAATGTCTACCCAGAATGCATTGCTGCAAATGAATCTTGAATTTCAAACTTTGTCCGATCAGGCCCAAACTTGCTGGAAATGAATTCTATAAGTGCCCATACCCCAATGAGTGCCCACACCCCCAATGGGCTCTGACAGCCGCAGGTGCACTATTAGATTAAAAATGAACAAAATAACTCCTGAAATTCCTACATTTTTTAGACTTCAGTATTAAAACCATTTTTGTTGTATTAACCACATATTTCACAACCTAGACGGCGCCCAGAACCGTGAACCGTAACTCGGCTGCTCAGTGCCAGAAGTGGGTAAGTGCAATAGCTGCCATGGGTAGATTGCCAATTGCCAAATATCCACATGGCAGTTATTGCACTTACCCACTTCTGGCACTGAGCAGTCGATATGTATGACCACTTAAAGTTTAGAAGTTCAACGTTCCAGTTCTAGTGCCCAGTCTAGAATAACCGATTGTGTGTAATGTTATAGCTCTTTTTCTATAGCAACATGGCTTTTTTTTGGTTCTCTACTTGTTACAACCATGCGTTTTCTATGGATGTAACATTTATTATATGAGTACTTTATTGTTTGTCCCTGAGAAAGAGTCGCATATCTGCTGAAAACGTCGTAGTCTTTGGTTAATATTCCTTTCATAGATCCCTTATGTACCATCATATGTGCTGTCAATTTACTGTGCAGTATTATTTTACTGCGCTGATGGGGAGTTTAACTTGCAGTTTTAACAGTATTATGAAAAAATACCCGAAGCATAGAATTATGATACGTAACGTTTTAGAAGTAAAAACAACATACTGTAAAGATTTAATTGAAATCTTCAACACTTTACGATTCCCGGTCAGGCATTTGTAGCCAATAACATATCAAGAAATAACTTTGTTGGTTAAAGTAAATTTTCTTTACGTTCAATATCACACATCCTTAGGATAAAATCACGTTACAAGGAAACTCTATTATTGCTCATTGCATTACTCAAATTAAGGTCAGTGATATATCAATGTTATAAAACCCCATCTGATAAAGAATTGGAAATAACATTAACAAATGAGACAATCATAGGTAGGTCCGCTAAATGGGACATCCACTGTGTAAGAAACTTTCGCTTCGGGTGAAAATCCATCAGTATCTTTAAAAATCCCTGTCTTAAACCCCGAGATCATAAACCGATGAAGCTCGCTTAAAATTATTTTTTTAGGAAAATTTAGAAAAAGTGTAATATTAAAGTAATAAAAGCATTATTATATCTATAATAGTTACAACTGGTTGTACATCTAATATCATAACTGAAATGTGTTAGAAGAAGGCATTAGTGACAAAAAGCACTTATAGTGAGTAATCGGTCAATAGTAAGTGCCACACAGAACGTCTTTTTTCAAAATGAACCCGTAAGGTATGTCACTGTTTTAAATAGATCTTCCTCCTCAGAGAGATAATTCAGTAAAAGAATATCAATCTCCCCTAGTGTAGTATGGAGTTTATTTGTAACGCAAAGAAGCGACAATTTTGTAAGATGTTGTGTAAAAGGTAGTATGGAATGATCGTCACCGGTAGGTGACAGTGTTAATATTATGTTTACAAAATGATATAAGCACACTCTAAATTGCAATACCTAACAATTATTTCAATATTATTAGTATTGTTCCCAACAGAGTCAGTATATAAATAACATCGTGTTAACATAACCGAAATTTTAGTTCAACGACTGTTAGACTTAAACGATATTTTATTAAAACTCCTTTTAATGCGGCCAATTTTGTTTTGTTTTACAACCGACTATTGTATCAAAGATCAGCTGTATATATTTTATAAAGCAGTATTCAGACTTTTTATTGTACGTAAAATATTGCATGTAACATATCTACGTTGTCTAATCTATTACCATTCTATTTCCAGTAATGTTTAAGTTCTAACGAATGTTTGATGACGTAAAATCGATAATATATTTCTGCTAGATATTATAATTATGTAACATATTATCGATTTTTCGAGATATGTTACATACAATATTGTACGTACAATACTCGGAGTCTGTGGAGCGCTTAGGGTCCAAAATAGTTACTTCTATGGTTATCATTATTGATTTGCATTATTATCATTCGGGTAGAAAATCAGCATGAACAAAGGGTGTGGCTTTTGACTGTGTACGTAACACATGTAGTGTCTCAAAACATGTAACTGCTGCATTTAAAGGTTCTTTCAATTATTAAATAAGTTAAGTTCTGGTACAGATCAAATAGAAATGAAAGTACTCACTAGATAATTGCAATTCCTATCAGGAACCCTGTTCACTCTGCAATGACGGTAGTGTTTCTGGATGTCGGCAGTCCTTGGTGGCTGTGATGATGTTGTCACATTTGTAGGTTGCCGTTTTGAGATGATCTGGTCATAGATTCTGTCCAATGTATATGCCCCTCGTCCTTGTTCATAGTGTTTTTTGCCGCTGCTCCTGATCCAAATTGCTTCATCTAGAAACACTACTGTCATTGCAGAGTGAACAAGGTTCCTGATAGGAACTAAAATATATCTAGTAGGTACTTTCATTTTCTTTTGGATCTGTACCAGAACTTATTTATTTAATTGACTTTGAACTATCCTGATGAATCTCATCAATAATCTATAAAGTTATTATTAAATGAAAGTTACGGTACGCTAACAACCTTTGTAATTTTTACAGCCCGTCTTGACATTTTTGTTATCAGATTAAATTGCTCATTGCTTACGAGATCACTAATAAACACTAATCGGGGCAAAAGCTACTTGCAATGTTACTCGACATGCTTAGTCTGTCCTAAAAAGCATCGCGAATGACATCATTGTATTTGACGAAATCAGTTACCCATTCTGTACATTAAATACTACTTTTAACTTAAAGATGAAACCATAGAACTTAAAAGAAGAATCTTTCTTTTTTGGCTAAATTCACCAACCGTTCTCAAAAACACACAATACAGTAATGAGAAATACATCTTTGTAAACACTTATGTGATTAATGTAAACCTCTTTAGTGACAGGATGTATTGTACACAACCTTTATTCCAAGTTAACTTAGTTTAGATGCTTAACATAATCCTTTACTTAAAACGACCATAAAAATGATGATACCACTTGACCTTGAACATGTTGAAAATAAAGCAAAACTTTCCGATTTGCATACTATTTAAGCCATTATTGAATGTTGTAAATAAAGCACGATCAAGCAAGGTTTCAGCTACCTTTATGCTTCCTAAACGTCGATTTAGTGTTCTAATGCCAGGCTAATATTTTACTCATAGCTGTAAAGCGGTGAGCGGACAGTTAAGTATGGCGATAACCAAGTGGTAAACAAAATATGATTCGTCCAGTCAAACCACATTCGCTTCCTACAATCATTAATAGGGTTAATAAAGGTGCTTGAATCATGTCACATACTGAATACAATACAACGTGTTAAATATAATACAAGTTGTCTCGTACAAAGTACAGGTACGTTTGTTTTTTTATTAAATTAATAATTACAAATGAAAATATCTGAAAATTTACGATGTGAATATAGATACTTAAAGATCAATTCACGTCTTCCAAACATTTTACTATCCCAATCTGTATGGCTGGTATGGTAGGTCACTGGACATCTCAAGAATAACAACTTTGGACAAAAGACATTAAAGTTATTTTGGTGTTCATGAGGCGCTTTAATCCAGCGAATACCTCTCGTACATCTACGATATTAGATATTGATTGTTTCCAAGAATGAACAAGACTTCACAGCATTGAGTTCAATGCTGACAAACTGACTTTTCACTGAAATCGTCGTAAATCCACGAATATATACAGCCTGTCTCAAACAAAATTGTGCAAGTGTAAAGCGCCCTCTCTGGCAATTAGAAAATACCGTTGTGACATAATGCTTACATCAACGTCAAGGGCGTAGTCTTAGCTCTGAAATGCCGTTTGTTCTGTTCAATTTGCTTGTTTTAATCTCGAGATGTGTTTAGTTAAAGACGAAAGGGTAAAATCACAATTGTGCCACTTTTACTAGGGAAGAGGGCTTTACATGTAACAGTGATAGCATCAAGTTTATCAAGAGTTCCTTCGTGAAATCAAAAGAATGCATCAATAACACAATACACAATTTTGTTGACTGTTTTTACTGTTTTATCATGATGCAGGAATGATGATTCTCTTTTTCCACTTAAAAGAGATTAAAAGATAAATAAATATTTCACATTCTGCTGTAAAAAATAAATACATGTGCATGTCAATGATTTTATCATGATTTTATCATGGTAAATGCTGTTCTCTTAGTCACTTAAGACATGTTAAAAGACAAACAAATATTGCGCACTTATACATGTTATAGGTTAAAGCCATATTATAACATTTTCAAACAAAATAGATTAGCATTTCTTTGCCATAAAATGTTAGCTTTTACTGTCAGATATATCCCTTTTATTTTTGAGCCGAACAACTACGGCAAAGCAAAGAAAATTGGAATTTACTACCAGCGCACATGTCGCCAATACGTACCACACCTTCGGTCATGTTATACGACCTTTTGTTGTGTATATCACCGTCCCGCACGCCGTCACGTACTGTGTGTTATGAACATCGTGTATGCGTTCGACTAATAATTCCATCGTAATAATAAAGCGTTGAATCCGGCGTTTTATTCAAAATCTCGGATTTTGACAAAACTACAGCACCTAGAGTCTTGATTTTTGCAGGCTATATTGGTTTAATAAAGTACAATTTAATCGTGTAAAAAAATGAATTAAAAAAAATCAGTGAGGGCGTCCTCCTCAGCAAATGTTATAATATGGCTTTATTGAACGCGTATTACTTGTTGGGAGAGATATTAGACAAAATAATGCACGCGTGCTGATGTTGATGCGTCTAATGCATGCGCCCGAAAGGAGGAGTGCAATAGACGCATCAACATCAGCTATCATTGATTTACATGTACAGCTCTCTTCCCTAGTAAAAGTGGCACAATTGTGATTTTACCCTTTCGGTGTTAATTAAACATATCTCGATATTTTGAACAAGCAAATTGAACAGAACACACGGCATTTGAGAGCTAAGACTGCGCCCGTGACGTTTATGTAAGCATTATGTCACAACGGTATTCTCTAAATGCCATAGAGGGCGCTTTTCACTTGCACCATTTTTTTTGAGACAGGCTGTATTGATATGGTATATTATTAGAAGGTTTATTCACTAGGAGACACAAATCTGTGATCGGTTGAAAAATCTGTAATCCAACACAGATTTTGCACGGATTTTTCAACCAATTACAGATTTTTAACTGAAAAATGTACCCTAGTGATAAGAGGTGCACTTGGGGATACCCACAAGGCATCGGCATACTTTGCAAACGATGCCTTGGTACTGAATAGTGTTTGACTTAATGGACACAGGCGCGATATTACGATACTGTCAAAGTGTAAATGCTGTTGGCTCCTCAAAGATTTAATCAGCACAAATAAGGGTCAAGTAGTATACTTAAAAGATTTATTCAACGATACCAGAACCTGGTGACATCCATTATTTTAAAAGTCGATGGATCACCTGAAACGGGTAATATCGGGGATAAGGGCCAGGGCGATCTTGCAACTAGTTGGACACCAGAAACAAATTTGTTCGATCTTTGGATCGGCCTTCGATGCTGATTCGATGCTTGTTGTTAAGGACATAACGACTAATTAATCAGAATTTATTCTAAATTTATAGTTTTCAATATCAATACAGGCAAATATTTATATGTTACCACAATAAAAAATACTAAATTAGTTGATTTAATCTCTTATAAATGCATCTACGCATAGTTTTCACCTCGATAGTCTAGTCTCCAAGCAGTCTGTACTATACTACACGGTTGAGTACATACCATCATAGAGAGATGTGTGAGATCTAGTGGAAAATAGACATCTGTGATTGGTTTTTGCCAAAACCTAAAGTTTTGCCTTCATATGTTCAGGATTTTTTATATCGAACGAAATCTAACACTTCCCCATATATTAAACACAATTCAATGTTTATAGCAAAGGGATCGTGGTAAAACTGTTGAAAACTATACCTATCCCCTACCTCCCTATCCAAAATGTAGGATTGTGTGTTAATGTTGAATGTTGAGAATTATAATATCAATTATCATATCGATCATCGCATATCAATCACACGCGTGCATTCATAAGCGACATACAAAAGTTTGTTTGTTTGTTTGTCTATTTGTTTGTTTGTTTGTATGAGACATAAGAGATGATATTGGAGGTGTTTTGATTATAAATTAGTTCCTTGTCTCCAGAAAGCAAAACATTCTCCTCCAGTCCCCAGTGTCTCATTTTCCTCTCCCCCACCGCTTCCCTGCACTTTCGGCCTACACCCTCCTCTCCCCTACACCCTACTCTACTCCACTCTCGAACTCGCCCCTCTATTTCCTTCGCTTCCCTCTTCTAATCCACTTTCTTCCTTCTGTCTTTCTTTCTCTGTCCCGTTATACGCCCCCCCCCCCCCACACACACACCCGCGCTCCCCCCCCCACCTCCTGAACCCGAATAAAAGTTAACAATTTTTCATGAAATGTTTGTAGATATAGTTATGTGTTTTTGATCATTGATTAATATTTGATCTTTGATATTTTGTTGCTATGATATCTATTAGTCTGGATGGGGGTGTGTGACGTGTTGGGTGTGTGGTTGTGAGGTGAGGAAAGTTACTCGTAGATCAATTATTCTTTGGTTTTATTTGGTGAGTGTGATGGGTGGGGTGGGTGTGAATGTGTGCTGCAGTTGTGTAAATGTGAGTGGCAGCTTGTATGAGCGAGCAAGGAAGGTTATTTGCATTTGAAGTGTCTTTGTTTAAAAATATTGTCAATTTATATTTATATGTCATTTATTATTTAGCTTATGTATTATTATGTGTGCAATGTATATAATTCAGCCGTTGGCTGCGAAGTGCATTTTTTCTAATAAACCTTGAATAACAAACAAGCCTATATCGGAATTCATATAGATTCAGCCGACCCTCAAGCATGCGATATGCATAATGATTAGGTGTGAATACATCATCGAGTGTCAATTTTTTGTAACCTCGCGAGGAAATATTTTGAGGGTTTATATTGCTTCACAGGGAAAGGAAATAAACCTAGGATTATTTGACCATCTAACCATGCTTTCAAATGTAGATTGACGGGTTCGATTTCCCTGCTCATGAATACTATTGTACTGCGACATTTAAATACTTGTTTTGTATACTTTGATCAGGTAAACTTCAAACCAACAGATTCTGTGGTCACAGACTGAAATGAAGACCGAAACGGCTTTCTACAAGATTTAAGTTTCTAACAAAGTGTACAGACAAACGTATCGCTACTAACGTCAGTCAAGATAAAAAGGAAACCACGTGACCAAAACCAAAACCAATCATGATACTCATAACGAACGATTGACTGCCCATTAAATCTCTCAACGTCGACGAATTGAAAGAATCACTGCTCTGGCAAGATGGAAGTGCAGCAACTTGTAAATGTTAGTAATTCCCTGTAATTATAGCTAGCTAAAGTTTCTTTTCAAAATGTATTATATAGTCGAATCGACTAAATCTACGTGGCGTTGTAACTGAAAATTTAATGGATACTTTTATTACCTGTCATCTTGAGCATTACAATAGCCTTCTATATGGCCTTCTTGACTCTCAAATCCCAAAGCTTCAACAAATTTGCTTCGCAAACATCGCTGGCTACCTGTTAAAGGAGTATCGCGCGAAACATTAAATCGAACGCACAAATAATTGTGCAATTTGCAGGGAAAACCTATATTTTACGATATATAACAGCTTGATTTGGCATTGCATATAGCTGTATTGTTCGATACAGCAATATTGATTTATTCCGCCAAGCTTATCAAAGAATAAAATCACATTTCTAACAACTCATCACTGAATTAAAAATGTGTTCCTTTTTCAATTGTAACATTATGCATCAACTTCTCTAATTATCTTGTCTGTTTTGTGTTCACCTTTAGTTCATACTTTTATGTGGATGTTCCTTTTAAACATAACCTCCCTCTGGTATTGGAGTATATGGAAGAGTCCTTAATTTATAAGATAATAGTGGTATTTTTGAACAAATATCCTGCCCGTGCTTGACAACGGCTTAGCTATAGTACAAATGATATTTCTTGTATATTATGTATAAAACTACCTGTAGCCTTACTTGTAAGTTCTATGGCCTTATTATTGGTCAATCTTTAGGTTTTATATAAACATCTTGAAAGATATAACCATGATAACGTATACAGGTCCGATCAAGATCTATGAAATAGATATACACCGTGTAAGCTTGTAAAGTATTGTATAGACAATTTGACGGTCTAGTGCTTTGAAATGTTTTTCACCATCAGATTCTCATATTACTGTATATTATAAGGACATATAAAGTAACCCAATATAATGTTGTACGATTTTGTTTATCTGTTTTCACAATTCTTTAAAAAAGCAAAACGTTTGTGCTTGTTAAGTGGAGTAACACTTCACATTGACATTTTGCTAACATATTAACACCACGGGCCTCATCTCCGGCAGCTTTGTGGGGTGAATGTCCACTTTTCTATGCTCATATTTTGTTTAGTTTCATTCAGGACAAAATTGTCATCTTTTTGCTAGTCTCGTGATCTTCATTAACTACGTGTCGCTTTCATCATTCACAACCATCCTGATATTTAAGTTCAAATCAGTTCACTTTATTGTCATAGTTCATCACGTGATCATCATATTATCTAACATATCAATTATGTATCGTTAGCCAGAGTGTTATCAAAACGTGGGTTTTATGAAAGGTAAGGTCAGTTTAACAAATTAATATGACCGGTAATTTAAAGAAACTTTTGCACTCAATACGGTTGTTTTTTTACTAGTTAATTACATAAAGGTTTTAGAAAGTTATACTTTAAAAAAAAATACTTTTGCACTTTTTTGTCAAAAAACTCCTTGTGTGAAAGTTTAAGGTCGTGTTTTCAATATGGCGTGTATGGATATAAAATGGAATAATCCATTGTACAATATGTAACTTCAAATTGTTTCGTTTTAAAAGTCTTTCACAATATACTTACATAATAATATGGTATAAGATACGCTTTGAAAAACTAATGCCAGACAACGGTAGGAGATATATTCAGTGATTAAATAGTTAGCCTACATATTAAATATTATGTAACGTATTTAACGTCTTTATACAGCGTGTGTGCACTTTCCTTAAATGTAATCTATACATTTTCATTTAGTTATGTCATTGACGAAAACTCATGCATAATTATACATGGACGTTAACCAGTAATTGAAAGAAACTTAGGTAGTTACGTCAAGATTTTTGAAACATAAGTTATATACTCTTTATCGGAATACCTTCGCACTTTTTGTCAAAAATGCCTGTATGAAAGACTAAGGTCATGCTTATTGTATGGGGTGTATTGAAAAAACTTTGACACTGAAAATGGTGTTTAACCTTAGGTAGTTACGTAAAGATTTTAGAAACATAAGTTATACTCTTATCAGAATACTTTCGCACTTTTTGACAACAAAAATGCCTGTATGAAAGACTAAGGTCATGTTTATCATATAGGGTGTATGAATTTCAACCGGAATAGCCCATTGTAACTTCAAATTGTGGACATTTTCTACAACAATTAATGTACATATGTGACCGTCCATCACGAAACGCTCGTAAAGTCGGCCCCTGTTCAATTTTGTTTTCTTCCGTGTTTAGAAAATATATTACAATGATATATCATTTGACTTCAAACGATATCCAGAAGCGGAGTTATGGCTTGTTTACCTTTGCTCCTTCGGTAAAAGGGTACATTATTTTGGTGCTATACATTATTTCCCTTTTTCTACATTGCTGGTATTAAATATCAAATAGTCATAATTGGCAGTCACTTCAAATCATCCCCATATCAACGATGTTCAGGAATGTCCTCTCATTGTTAATTGGTGGTTAACCCGCCACTTGAACAGGATATAGCTTATTATCCTCTTCAAAAATAGACAAGTCCAACGAGCCAAGTGATTTTCAGAATTCAGTCGGCCTTTACTTTGGTTCTGCACCAAAATGATGTCTTTACTGTCCAATTGGGTGGATTAAATCCGCTTAAAAATCGGTGTTGAATTGTATTGTGTTGTAAACTTTCATCATGCCTTTGTCTACGTGTAACACGGGTGACGGAATGCAGTTTAATATCCCCGCCAAGGCCACATCATTCCATATTTTAGGTGTGATAGACCTAAGGGGACCCAGCTATGACTGCCATTGAGGTGTAGGAATGCGTGAAATAGGTTTCGTCTATAGGATTAAAGATTGGCGTTTGACTTGCACTAACATGCGCTTTGGAGATCTGCAAACATGTTTATGATAAATGCCAACGGTCTGACGGTAAGGGATATATATTATTCAGGGATTAAATAATAATTATAATATTACATTTTGTGTAACGTGGAATTTCTTTATACAATGTGTGTATGCTTTTGTGAAATTAAATATTTACATTTTCATTGACGAAAACTAATGTATACGATTACACGCGAATTCAACCAAGCGCTATAAAAATGTCTTATTAACAGATTTAAGTGACCAAAAAAAAAAAAAAAAAAAAAGATTTGTATCTGGTTGAAAAAACTCCATTTTGAATGAAATTATTGTCCTGACCTACTCTTGTTAATAAGGTAATGGTTTCCGGTAGTAAATAATAGAATCTTTTAAAGTGGATATAATGCTTTCAATTAGAGCCAGTAAAATTATATCACGAATAATGTGGTATTTCAGATAGCTACAAACGGAGTTTTATTATTTTTTTTTATTTTTTATTTATTACACTTTATCACTGGCAAAGTATTACAGAAATATAATATTGCACATAAGTTACATAAAAAATTACACAATATCATAAAAGGAACAATAATTCCAGTGAATGGCTGGAGCGAACAGGTGCTATGTACCTCTAGGACCGCGCCATCAAATCCAAAAAAGAAGGCAAGGGAAAAATCAATTAGAAGGGAAAATGCAGGGTTAGTTATGTTTGCCTGCAATTTGGACAATTACAAAAAGAGGTCCAAGTGTAAACACAATGTTGCACAAAAGGTGCAAGCAAATTTGGACTGGTAAAGCTCCAAAAACCTGTTGCATAAATGAAGAAACATAATTTATGGATCTGATAATACTAGGGAGCTGGTTCCAAATGGGCACCATACGCTGAGAAAAAATGCCCATCTTGTGGACTAAGTTTTAGAAAGCTGATTTACTAGCAAAAAAGGACCAGAGGAAAATCTGGTGGTGCTACGGTCTTTGTTAATACCATTAAAAACTACATAATCATAAGTAGGTTAACTACATTAAAAAGAAGTTCAATTAAAAAGAAGCAACGTGTTCATTAAATGTGTTATTGTCTCACTTCTAATCTTGGAGTTGTTTCGTAACTGTGATCTGCTACCACGAAATGGTAGTTTCGAGACATCCTTGCTGACTGAGTTGATGTTTTTTGTTTGCCGCGAATCCAATAGTATGTCCTTCGTGTATGACCCATTATGTCCCCATTCACAAAGAACATACAGACATACTACTTGCTTGAACAGGTATATGTGTAACAAAGACACCCCATGCTGCAGCCAGCTAGGCATCTCGAAACTACCAACTTGCGACTTTACGCTCATTTCGTTGTTGCAGGTCACAAGTGCCTGTCATTTTCTGCTCACTTTTTGTTACTCTAGCAAAGGATTATCCTTGTTGTCTTGGTATCGTTAATGTTAATAGGCCTGTTAATCAAACCTGGTGTCAAACAATGTCTGTCAAACAATCTTTGTAACTTGAACATAGGCATTGATAACATTTTTGGATAAGCCACTGTTATGCACTGCAAATTAATTAAGCATCATATGTAATGTATAGGTCACAATATGTGAAGCTAAACTTAGCAATACGAAAAATGAATACATCATAGAGCAACAGAAAGTCGGTTTAAAACTTATTTCTCTGATATTGTGTTTTTACATTATATCTTCCCGTCTAACGGTTCATCTAAATTACAGTTAATGAAAACATACATCCTAAATATGAATACAATTCCTCAAATTTATACAGACGTGATAAGTATGCTTCTTTTGATTAATTTGAAGCAACAAGTATCAACGTATTACTGACGAACGTGGAAATTCCCAACATTATCTTAATTTAAAGGAAACAGTCCTAAATTAAATTAGCCTGCAACATTTTGCTTATGCATTTCCCTTATTATTGTGCATATTTTACCGGATAACGTGATTTATCGTGGATAAATCACAAAGTTTGTGATGGAATTTGTAACGCCTCAGGTTCTTTTCATATTCAAATTAGTTGATCTGGCGGTCGATACTAGTAAATAAGATTCATCGTTATTATATTGTACTGTGAACTACACATAACCTTATTGGTTGAACTAGCTCGACTCTAATGAATAGTGGCGTTTTATGCTGGTTTTATATTTTCTGCCGCTTGCCGTTGAGTGACGTGACGCTTCATCATGCCGCTTGCACTTGTCTGCAAGCGGGGCGACACACCACTAAGCGGCAGCGGCATGACTCTGAAAGCCACTGTTGCAGCTCAGCACCGCTCCAAAATCGAATTGTGTTCTCATAGGTCAGAGCGGCACTGCTCCGAGTTGACTTGAATTCAACTCCCAGCGATGTTGCCGCTTGGGCAAAAGCGGTGGAGTGGTCGATATATCGGCTTGCCGCTGGTCACCGCTAGCATTTCTGATTTGATTTTCTGGTGCGACTGCGCAGTGAAGCAAATTCATCTTCAGAGCGGCAAAGCGGCAAGCGGCAGTTAAGTATGAAAGCAGCATTAGGCTACGAGTGTTTTAGTTTGAACATATGTGATGCGATCAAGCAAAATCAGTCGGAACTCGGAAATATTGATTTGGAGATATAGCCAAACAAAGTAACTATTTCCTTTTGTTTCCTGTTGTTTTGGAAACTCTTTAATTGCTCATATCTTTGGAACTATGTGTTCAATTTCGATGGGGTTTTCTGCAATATCCCGCTTTGTTAATGCTTTTTACTATCCTATAAGAAACTGAAAATTTATTATTGCCGAGTTCCGACTGATTTTGCTTGATCGCATCACATTTGTCAAGAAAATTGCCTGCGCATTGCGGATATTGATTTGCAAATATCACAACGTTCATGTTGTTAATGCTGTATTATATTCGGTATGCTCGATTGATAGGCTCACTTCACCTTAACCCAGTGAAATTCAGGCCTGAAATAAGTTTCTTTTCTTTATAAACAAAAACATGGTACATTGATAGTGTACCACCACAGAAGTTGTGTACTTTCTATGGGCCATTTACGCTTCTAGAATCTAAACCACTCCAGCAATTCTAACTCAAAACTTGGAAAAAGTGAATATTTATGTAATGGGCCTCCAAATGCATAATAAAACATAATACGCTACAATCGGACCACCAACATCGAATCGATTTGAATAATTTCTTGCATAAATACTTTTTAAAATCGCAATCAATTTTCGAAAGCACAACTAATGTTGCATTTAATGTTGAATTATTCAAGATTTTACCTCCACATGTGATCACAGCAGATTTATATCGTCATCAATTTGATATTTCTTAAATACACTATGTAAAAGATGCCTTTAAGTTGTTGTTTTTTAAAGCAACAGACAGTAAAAAAATCGTCACATTACGAATGCATATTATATTCAGTAAAGAATTTAAGCTATTCATTTAAACTATTCATAATACGTGAATACTGTCAAATACATCATAGTTATACAAAATGGTGCATATTCTATCAATCACGTCATAGTTGGTCCACTCAGCACGGCGCCGAAGGTGGGGGAATATTTTATTAATTTTTTATTTATTTATTTCTTAAATTTTGTTGTAAACTTTTATATAGAGTTGTGTGGGGAAAATGTTTTTTTACTCATCATGAAGTGAACTATTTGTTCCGTCTCACTAGTGAGCGATTTGATTTGCGTCTTAATAGTGGGCGAAGTTTTATTATTTTTCAAAACTGCCACACCCTGAAAATCAAATGGTGCGCCCCTTTGACGTTTGTGAATGGAATGGATTTACCGTACAATTAGTCTAAAATTTCTTTAAAAGTTATATGTTCTCTGAAAGCATTTTAAACAAATGTGACTATGGTGATCTAAGAGTATATCAGCTCAAAACTGTCACGTTTTCGGATGTCATAACGCTTTATAAATGCACCTAAATCTATGTCGGCTGTATTAAAATGATTTGTTCCTACCTGTGTTACATTTTTTTAAATTTTACTTTTTGGTAATTAACTTGGTTAGTATGCAGTTTTTATTTTCAAACTTAAACCATACAATATCTGTCTTTTGTAATAAGTAAGAATCTAATTTGTTAATTAAAGTTTTTTAAACATATTCTGTCTTGTGTTGGTTTCAAATCAACAATCCTTTTAAACACCATGTGTTTGTATAGAACATTTTGCAAGCATATTTTTGAGTATTATTTGTATATCATTAATAAACAATTCATAAAACTTGTAGTTTCAAGTTACTTACATCTGCTGAAACGTTAATTCCACACGTATTAAATTTGACAACTTGTAAGTTACGATTCACTCGACAAAACTACTGAAAGGATTGGAAACGTCAAACGAAATATTAATCCCCCGATATGCTGATAAACCATTCATACGTGTCTTATAATGGAAATTTTTCATTTTACCTGCTATAATACTGATGACGAACTGCTATAGTTTTGAACATCGAAAGTATGAAGGATAAATAATTCTAAAAGCAAAACATTTGTGTAGAGCATAATTTTAGATTCCATCGAGAAAACAGTGAATAAATCCTTTTCTATTGTTTAATGTTACAGCCTCGGTTACAACTTAAAATATCAGTGGTCCAGTGATGGGCTATTCAATACCCAGAAATGTGCACTATCCGGGTAGATCAAATTACATATCTACAAATGCTGGAATTCCAAAGCATACGTTGTAAACAAAATCCGGAATTCCTGACATGATATGAACTGGAAAGTATGGCATCCCAACAAGGGTATAGAAAAGAGGGTTTAATAAAATATAAAACAAAGTCAACAAAAACGGCTACCAATTTAAATATGTCATTCAATATCTATTTTGTTTACTGACCAATCAATCAAAGGAAAAATGCCTGAAATATAAGTCTGGAGTTTCGGAACCCTATATTTTTATCCATTATAAATATTTCGAGCTTCAAGTTTATAGAATATGCTCTATACAATTGCTGACAACCTACACAATGTGAGTTATTATTTTAAATCGGGCAATAACCGCTGCTGTATGCTACCTACTGATTTCAAATTAATCCTGAGCATATTGAACTACATTATCAAAAGATCTAACCTGAGCTTCCCATTGCACATTGGTTTAATGAAATACTTTAGTAATGAAAGACAGGACCTTGAACTCCGAAATCGTAAATGTAAATAATGTCAATTTCTTATAAACTTACTGTGATGATAATTAAAAAAGTTTTAATTTAACGAATAAAACATTCACATACAGTTTGATCTGCTCGTAGTCGGTGGGCCTTATAACATCTCGGATTAATATCAATATATTTTATTGTGAGAATTGTCTGGTGACATCTCGCCAGAAGCGTCACAGTTTATTAATTGAAGTCCTATACTTTGTCTACTTTCTTTAACACGCAAAATTTAGACCACGCAGGTCAACTTTATCACACTTAACGGTCTGCTTATTGGCGAAGTGGTAAAAGCCTAATAATTCCCGCCGATTGCGAGCTGATCAAAGTATAGCAAAATTACGTTTGTTATTTGCTCATTTGTGCTTGTTTGAGCTGAAACATTACTATGTTATGACAAATTAGAAGGACTAGAACCAAGCATGCAAATATGTAGGACTAAGAAAAACAAGGAAAAATAAAGACATTAAACTAACTTTGTATGCAACCTAACAGTACAGAAACTGCAATAGAACATTAAAAAACCAAAGATACAACTACATGAGACAAAAGTAAACAACATGAACAAAAAGACAACCCACGTTTCGAGCAGATGCACCGCCCTTCCTTAGAGACAAATGTGGTGAAACTTTACCTACTCTGTGTAATTATGCAAAAAGACATTGGAATTGCACAACCATTTGTTCAAAATGCGGTGCATATTTTATCGGGATACTATTTAACATTTGAAGTCTTAAGAATACGCGAGATTGAAGATTTATACCATTTTTTATTCAGATATCATAACTCATATGCAAACATACCGCGTACATAAATCTTTGCAATCATTTAATAATTTGCATACATCCACTTTGCGATTATTTTAATGAATATGGATGTAGAAACCGGAAAATGTTTAGAATCTGATGTGTTTCTAAATCCTGAATGTTTTATGCAGCTTAGGTATAAGATTATGTTAATTTCTATTTTTGATATCTAATTTCAGAATCGAACAAATCTCACATTGTCAACAGCATAGCCCGTTTCCTTAAAGTGCTGAGATATTGTGAAACATGCTGATGCTGTTATAAAATGTGTTACTAAAACAGACGCTACATTTTGGGATAGTACTTATACCTATATAGTATCGTATAGTCCTTGCCAGTATGTTTTTATTTTATTTCACCCTATCTTCCGTAATCAAAGAAAAAGGCATGACATACATTGGTGACTTTCTTCTCTCTTTAGAGACGTAATAACTAACCTTGAACTGTTCTGTGGAATGTTATTGGTTTACAGCAGTTTACAGTATTGGAATGTCTTTGCTTACGTCTATATTTTCTAGAAAAACATTTAATTAAATATTATTTCATTTTAATACATCCAAAATATAGCTAACAATAAACAAACTAATTCGAATTTTATTTGTATCAATAGAGCATTCACAACATTAATGTAAACCAGGTACTTTTCCGAGAAAAAACAATTGCATGTGTATGTCCGTCCATTTGTGTCCAGTCGCGGTTATTATTTTGTTTTGTTGAGCCTCATAGCTGCTAAATTGTTCGTCTAAAGTATATGTGAGAGCGCAAATTAGGAAAATTCAGACTGTGTACAAATGTATAGGAAAAATTAATTTTCTGCAAAAAACTATTCTACGAACATGCGATTTTCACCTAATTTTCTTCTCCTAAATACAAAAGGAAATGACCTAACTAATAAATATAAGAGTAACTAGCTCTTAGAGTAATTTTACAAGAGCGACATTAAAATTATGGATTTTACTGTAGAAACCTACGGTGGGCTTCACCTCCCCCCAAAGTCAGTTTTGATGGCCGGTCCGGTACTACCCCATGGGTAAGGTGCGCGAAGGATAGATTCACGATTAGCTTAAGGGGGTACTACACCCCTGTGATAAATTTGTGACTATATTTGCATTTTTCTCAAAAAATGATAACACACTGGTAACAAAAGTTTTGTATATTATTGGGCAAGGAATCCAATTACTACACTGAAATTTCAGTGACTCAAGACAAGCAGTTCAGTATATATGATAGGAAACGAGGTACATCCTAGCTGTACCTTATTTCTTATCATAAATAACAAACCGCTTGTCTTGGGTCACTGAAATTCCAGTTTAGTAATTGTTTTCCTTGCCCCTATAATATATATAACTTTTGTTACCACTGTGTTATTAGTTTTTGAGAAAAATGCAAAAATTGACACAAATTTATCGAGGGGTGTAGTATCCCCTTAAGTCGTTTGGGCGTAAACTTTTTACTGGCAGTTGAAAAACCTTAGGGGGTTCGTAGTTTTAAAGTTAATATTGACAAATCCTTCAATGAGGTAATTTGTTGGCAACATGCTCAGTTGTAGAAAGAGAAAAAAAAAACCTATAAGGCTAGTATTCCTTTGTAGCCTTGTGGGGCTATTGCTATTTTATAATGATTCATGTGATCATTTTAAGACGATTCGTAGAATGATTAATATGATCATTTTAGTAGGGAGAGCGCGTGGTATGTCAGAGCGCGTAGAAATAATGTGCAAGGAGCTAATTGTCAGTTTATTCAGTTAAGAATTTTGCTTTGCGCCGTCATCATAGGACTGTAAACATTTCATTGCAATCAAATTTAATTGGCTTTGCCTTGTTTTCACCAGGTTACCGGTTACATAACATAACATTGGTGTTGGGTGGTATTCGGTGTGGAGTAGTGGGGCTGGGGTGGTGGTGTTGGGGTGTGTATGTGTTGTTTGTGTTTTAAGTTATGGTAATAAATATATAAATGACAACACTAATATTATTTTTTCACTTCTTGCGCCCCTTTGCACAATTGACAGTCATATCTTTTCTTTCATCAATTTGTACACTCAGACTTCTTTCTGGTTTCTCATTTCTCTTTATTTCATGAAACGAGGCTTGACAATCGTGGAATGACACATATTAATCTATATATGACAGCATATATGTTTAATAATCATGAACATGGAATGCAGTATCGCGGTCTCTCCTTATTGTTTTTTTGAGGTTTATAAAACTATGCCAAAATGTAAACATTTTTGGAAGATATTTAAATGTTACGTTATGACCTGTGGGTTTTGTTCCTAGATGGTTTTGACCCCGGGGTTTTGACTTTCAAAAATGTCGACAATAGTATGGCTATCGAACTACGCTTTGGCAAGTGAAAATGTCGAGACCCGTTTGCAACAAAATCGATTAATTACCTCTAAATGATGCAAATAATTGCTAGACTTGCACCTGGAGTGAATAAACAATTTCGTCATTCTATCATTGTAGTTGGTACACACTGACATACAATATTATGTCTTGAATAAAAGTTGGCTTAGAAAATTAATATACCAATTTTTACTTAACATCTATAGTGCAATCAGGCCATTGACAAAGCAATGAAAGAGTAGACGAAAAGAACATTTGCCAAGAACTGTCTGCAAAAGCCAAGTGCTATGGATAGAAATGATGCGTGACAGAAAACACAGGGAACTGTGATTTGGTTTCAAGTGTATAACCTGCAAGTCGATGTTGGGTTGTAATAATTTGTGTTTGGTTTAAAGGTAAATTTTTGAAATGTTATAAAGCTGATGTTTTGATTACTAAAGTAGACGAGTGTAAAGTTTGTGGTTATCGCTTGGAGTATTAATGTTGTCAAGTTTTGAGATAATTTCTAAAAATATCAAGAAGTATATCCCAACAACCACAGAATGTATTTCTCCAATCGAATGGGTCCTCAAAAAGATGTGAAATATATGCTTATTGTTGATTTAAGAGAAATTAACCAGTCGTGTGACAGATGAAATCTAGATTGTCCATTGCCAAAATATATCATAATACAATAAATTGTGTAAAAGAACTACGCCTTGGGAGTGAAAATATCGAGACCGGCTAGTACAAAATCGATTAATTAGCTCTAAACTATCGCTGTAGCTTGGTACACATTTATATCATTTGTAGGTCAGTACTGTGACTGGAATAAAAGATGGCTTAGCATATTGATATAAATAATAATGTCTACTTCCCATGTAAAGTGCAATTAAGCTATGCCTCGAAGGCAATGAAAGAGTAGAGAAATAGAAATTAACATTGGATTAAGACTTGTCGGCAAAAAACAAGACTGATGTAGTGGACAAAAAACACAGTGAATTGTGGAGTTGTTATTTTGTTTCAAACGGGTAGCCTTTATCCTGCAAGTCGGTCCTCTCTTAACATCTAATAATTATTTGGTTTAAAATGTCTAAAAGTCAATGGTTCCCAACAATGTGTTTCATGTTCAATTTTACTCTTAAACCATTGATTTGGTTATGATAAAACAATGCGCCTTCGCCTAGGGATTCAAGGCGCAAGAGAAAAGAAAACCAAAAAATACAGAAATACAGAAAGCAATGGCAGCAAAAATGAAGAAAATAAAACTTTGGAGCATTCACTGAAAAGGCTCTATCCTCTGCACATTTCATTGTTATTATATATCAATTTAATTTTCCGAAACTTAGTTTACTCAATAGTCAACTTTTGAAATAATTTATACCTAATTAAAGTTTTCCTTACAGTTCTCACTGTTAATATCTTCTGTGTGCTTCTGATTTAAAAATCATCGCTCACCATGTTTATACAGAACATTTTCAAGCGTATTTTTAGATTATTATTGGTATGTTAGTAATGATCATTCCACAAAACTTGTAGTTTCAAATTACTAACGATTGCGGAAATGTTAATTCCACACGTTCTAAAAACATACAACCCTTAAGTTACAATTCACGTGACAAAACAGCTGTGAACGGGTCTAAAACGTCAAATAAAATCTTAATCCCCAGATATTCTGATAAACCATTCATACATGTGTTGTAATAGATTTTTTTTCACTTTCATTTGTTCATATAAATCCTTTTACTGATGACAAAACGATAATAGGTTCGAACATTTACTAAACCAGTTGTTATCAAGCTTAGTTATCAAGAGTGTGAAGGATAAGCCGAGCTTTAAATTATCCTAAAAGCATGCCTCGTACATAAACACAGACAAGTTAGGTTATGAAAAGATGCAAGCATTTCAATCTCCCATAATTATTACACGTACAAAAATGTCAAAATGTAAATATGCAAAACCTTAGGATGATCCAGTAAAGGCTATTCCAGAAGACGGAAAGGTACTGTCGTTAAAGAGGGCAAATAAAATGTCTACAAATCTTGAATTCTCTAAAGCATAGTTTGTAAAGAAAAAAAATCCCAATTTCCAAACACTATTGAGCTATAAAAGTCTGGAATTCAAAAGAACTGAGAGTAGAGGACATAGGCGTAGATCCCCGGGGTGGGGGATAACCCCCCCCCCCAGTATTTTACCAGAGGGATGATCCATAGAATCATCACTCCCCAATGTTGACGCATGAATATGGAGTTCTGACTAAATTAACCGCACATACTCCCATTTTAGACCCACAATTGCAAATTTGCGCGCGTTTCGCGCGCATTAATTCAACTTTTGCACCATATTCTATTAATTTAGCTTCAAAATAGCAAAAGTTTTCACGCGTTTCGCGCGCATTTGTACCATAAACTTATTCTGTCGCCAAAAGGTGCTGAATTCACTATACTTCAAGAATTTTTTTCAATCCCATTCCCCCAATGTCAAAACGAAATCTACGCCACTGGTAGAGGATATAAGGTTAGTTGAAATACAAATAAAATACTAGTAGTTGACAGAAAGGACTATCCAGAACAGGTCTGGTATTCGAAATGCCACTAATTTTAAAACTCTATTTGCTTACCGACCGATCACAGGCGAAATGGTTTGAATATAAGGGCCCTATATTTAAATATTTGATCCGATATAAATATTTCGAATTTCACGTACATAAAACTGGGCCCTATGCATATACTGACAACTGCCGAATGGGGTATTTAGTATTATATATTATTATTTTGAATCGAGCTATGTAGTATCATATTATAATGAATCGAGCAATAACCGCTGTTGTATGTTACCTTCGTATTTCAAGTTAATCCTGTACATATTGGAGTGTATTCAAAAGATTTTTAACACGAGCTTCCCAATGGACACTAGTTTAACGAAACACTTTAGTAATGAAAGAAAAGACCTTGAGCTCCAAGATCGTAAATGTAAATAACGTCAATTTGTTTTAAACTAACCGTGAGCATTATATGTATAATAGAGCCTCCTAAAGTGCGTTCACATGACCAACAGTAACAGAAAATGTAATTATTAAGTTTTAATACTGTTTGTTTGAGTGTGTGAGTATATGAGTCTTTTTTCTTGTTTGTCTTCTGTATTTTTGTATATGAGTGAATGTGAACGATGGCTTTGTCTCTTTTGTCCCTCATTGTACCTGTTACTTCCAAAAGTTTTGTTTATATGTAATTGTTCCAAGGACAAGGAAAACAGGTTTAATTTAATTAAAATATCCATTAACATCAAGCATAAAAGAATAAAACATTCACATAGGACAATCACGTTTGCTATTTGCTCATTTGTGCATGTTTGAGCTTAAACATTTGCAAAAAACTTGCAAAAAAACAAACAAGGAGAAATAAAGGTATTAAACTAATTTTGCATGCAAAACATAGTACAGTACATAAACTGCAATAGAGCAAATAAAAAACCAAAGAGAGAAAATATGGCCCTACGTAATTATAGACGAAAGTAAACACTTTGACAACTGTAGTGAATTTGTTAAAAACATTGCAAATCCATAATGAACAAAACAGTACGCACTAACTGGTATATTTTTATCGCGATATTGCATTTTATAATGTGTGGGTGTAAGCATACAAGGTATTAACAATAAAATCGAGACTGAAGATCTATATCAGATTGAGAAAGCCCAAGTATATACTTTCAAATAGTCGAAGATTGTGTGCGGTCACTCTAAAAAGTAAAAGTCTTTTGGTTAATTTCTTATACATTGTGTTAGTGTACTTGCAAATCCATGTGAACATAGCGCATGCTACTACAGCATGTTTTTTTAAATATTGATGTAAAAGCTTGTAAAAGTGTAGAATACGATGTTTCTGAATATTATAAAGCTTAAGATGCAACACGATATTAATGTTTGGATTTATTTTGAAAGACAGTCAATTCTAACACTGTCAATAGTAGAGCGCGAATTCTACTTTATAAGTTTTGGGTCATTTCTTTGAGAGCCTGCTCTGAGAACCGCTGTATCTGCAAATATATTTCAAAATAGATAATACCTTATCCTAAAAGTAACAATGCAGTAATTTCCATATTCTTGATATTAAATGTATGTACGTGAATTGATGGCACGCAACTTACATAACATACACCCAACATTATTATACATTATAGCCTTGTTTGTCCAGTCATTATCTAATCCAACGTAACTTCCTACCTGATTCGTTATTACCATTCAGCTATGAGTGTATAATTTGTGACTTGCTACCACGAAATGAGCGTTAAGTCGCAAGCTGGTAGTTTCGAGACATCCTGGTTGACTGAGTTACTGTTCTTTGTTTGCCGCGCACCTGTAGAAGTCAGTAGTATGTCTTTCGCGAATGACCCATTGTGCCGCATTCAAAAGGACCTACCGACATACTACTTGCTTGCACACGTGCATTGTGTAACAAAGGACACCATCGCAATAGACATTTAGCAAGGGCATCTCGAAACTACCAACTTGCGACTTTACGCAAATTCGTGGTAGCAGATCACATTGTTCTTTTGATTACTCCCACCCTTTAAAGCAGCGGTATTTAAGAGATCTGGAATGAGCGTTTTGAGGGTTTTGACAATATTTTTCATGAGAATGCAATTCGATATATCTGATGTGCTCTAATGTCCCACAATAATTGCTGTCCAAACGTTCATACCCCACCCTTTAAAAGTAGGTAGTCAGTTTGTTTTTCATATTCTGTTTTCTATCTTACATTAAAGCCTGCCATTGAAACAATTTGTTTCCAAACTAACTCGGGTAATTAGAACAATTTGAGCTTTCTTCTGATAATCAAAATGGTGGACGAAGCTGTTGATCTGGCCACCTAATTTTAAAAGAATATTGCTAATTTTATTCACATAACAGAGCTATTTGGCAAGTGAATAAGCTAAAGTAGTTGCTATGATTAAGAAGATTTGGGTGATATGAAATTTTCGGTGTTATGGACGCTAGCCAGATCATCGTAGCTTTAAAAATCGGGATTGTTATTGTAAAGTTTAAAATTGTCTGCATAAATATTGTTATGGTTGTTATATATATTAATAACATTGTAATTGTAATTTTTTTATACTACAATCTATCAACTCTATGGAGCTTCAATGAAACCATTGTTTCCATTAATTTTGGAAAGCAATTAATTGTAAAGTTGGGAAAAACAATTTATGATGATCCTTATCCTTTACCATCAGTTCGGATGAAACACCTTGCACTATGCGTTTTATTCTATATCATTTTTGTCTTCCTGAAGTTCAATAACCAAAGAAAAATTCAGGAAATATAACTTTTGCCTATTTCCTGTACGTGACTTTATCCTCTCTGTTCAGACGTAATGACTAACCTTGGATAGTTTATTGTATCATCACATTCAGCTTATGTGCAATGTCATTTGGTTACTGTAATTTAGGATGAGTATTTATATAGAAAAGCGTTCAGTTAAAGTGATTTCAATTAAATAGATCCGTACATGTAGTATAGTTAATAAAAATAAGTTTAGTAAAGGTTGGAAAATATCCCATTTCAAGATAAACAAAACAACATGCATTTTCAAAAATAACATAAAGTGAGCACCTACATTGTACATTAAGAATTATTAAGAAAAGAATAGGATGAAGACAAATGCCACTACGCTATCTAAGTGAAAACAGTAAAGTAAGTAGTCGCCAACGCCGGAATATATATTTACAATATTTTCGTAACCTAACATACATTTTGGTCATCATTTAGTTGTCGTATTTTGACAAAAAGGGCACAATAACTTGGTAGATACATTTCTCTGGCATGGGAATAAGCCAGCTTTAATACACTAGTTATGTGAAAATGTATATAATAATGAACCACATTCTTGTAAAGCAATGCGAATCGCAGATAACAAATTAGGGTCATTCAAGCTGTATTAATGCACTGCGCTCAATTCTAAGATTAATAGAGCGTTTGAAGAATACTGCATTATTAAAAATAAAAGGTAAGCCAAAACGATAGCTTTTTGCGGAAGATATTTTAATGTTATTTTTTTAGCTCTTGGTATCGCCCGTATCAGACCGTATGAAATTTGCAAAGATACCGTGATTGCTTGTGAAATACCTAGCTTAAGGGGCACAAAAAAAATATTTCATACGCACCCTCGCAACATTGAAAATTGATTTAAACTTAGCAATATTTCAAAACTCGCCAAACACGAAAAACATACATTTTTACCGAAACACAAACAAATATTTTACACAATTAAAGATCACACAAAAAATATTTCAAACTTCCTCATTAATATTCATAAAGGCCAACTAGCCACGCTCAACACATTAATATGCAAAAATGGAGTACACTCTGACCTCATTAATATTCTTGACCTCGTAAATGTTCATAACAATATTGTGTCTGGAATAAGAGCTGGCTTATTATATACATATTTCTATTTTTCATATCAGGTGTAACTTAGGCTAAGGACAACACATTACCATGAAGACAACCAAAGAGTAGACGAGAATAAAATCAACGGTGGACAAGACCTGTCTGCAAAGGTCAAGTATAATGGACAAATTATTTATTATTATTTTTCATCTATATTTAAATTCGATTCGAAGATGTCAATACGTAAGCCTTACCTGGTTAAAAAAACTGTAATCTTATAGCCTCGAGCGATATATTGACTTTTACCCAATGGGCTTTATTTGGAATAGTATTACAAGAAGAGTTAATACCATACATTGGTCAATATATTGGTCACTTGACAGGTTACAATGACAGTGGTGACTAGTCGGATTGTGTATTCAATTACAAAGGCTAATACCCGGATTTGGACTGCTACATTGGCTATGCATAAGCCACGCAGAGGCACAAACACGTCTTTATATATTGATAAGAGGTATTGTTAACTGATTCAAAAGCAAAGCGAGTCTACATGGTCAAGTTAAGAGGATCACTATTTTTGGCTCTCCGTAAACTTGACTTTTAGTGAAATGTTGCCCTTTGTCTTATCAAAGTAACCCATTCCAGCTATGTCCAATTTAGGAGGCTCATAGATTATTTTATTATGTATTACAATTATTTATTTATTTTTTATTTATTTTTATTATTGATTGATTGATGGATTGCTTGATTGATTAATTGATTAATTGATTGATTTAATTATTTAATTAGTATTTAACTCGTGGTGACCAATCAATGCACTAGCGCCGTTCCTCATTGTTTCCCATTTGCATAAAATTCAAAGATATAATGCACACATAAACGTCGTTATATCAGGTTAAATTTGAATTTTGGAAAGGTACGGAAAATCTCATTTTCAAGAATGGTTACAAACGGCATGTAGTTTTAATAATAAGATGAACATCTACATTGTTTTTTTACGAAATATTAAGAGAAGAAAAAGACGAATGCAACTACAATATGTGAGCACCGTAGAATAAATATAGAGTGACCACCGCTAAAATATAAACATAACGATATACATTTCGGTTTTCTGTTTTGGGCACAAAATGACACCAAATGTTTAAATTCGTCGTTGTATTTCTACTGTCCTTTCTCATTTCTCTGCCATGTGAAGAAGCCATCTTTATCAATACACTGAATTCGTGTACATCCACAAATAATGGATCACATTCTAGTAAACCACCGGAATCAAAGCTTATGAATTTGGGTCGATGAATCTGTATTAACCCAGCAAACACACAAAACAAATGTTCTTAAAACGGCATGATTTAGTCATTAGAAAATTTTAAAAGATGCAGTGGTTAATTAACAGCTTCGTTAAAGTGATTTTAATTTGTATTTATTCAAAAATAGCAATTCGGAGTTATTCTATTTCTATGATTGGCCCAATTGAAACAGTGTCGTTGCACACAAATAGTTAGTGTAAAGTATTCATGTAATATTCAACACGTTGTCGATAGGCATTCTTTTCATGCCTTAACATGCTTCTGGCAATTTAAAAACAGTTTGTTAGGTTCCCGCCTATTATTAATACCCTTTATTTTTCCCCAGCAGGAATTTAAAATATAGGGACACTACAAACCATGTGGGGCCTGCTGCAAAATTACAAAGGGCGAAAGCCGGAGAACTGCGACCTTCGGGGAAACATTTGCCAATGTAGGAGGGAACATACCCTTGACCACAGACATCTGTTATTAGATAATATAGACAACAATGTGGTTTGTGGTTGACAATGTGGTTTGTGGTTAACAATAATAGCTGTTATATAATGAGGTTTGACATTCCGATTTAAACAAAACACAGCCAGTAGCCTAGATGTGAACAAATCACAACAAATTGTATCAAGGAACTGATTCTGTAAGATTCAAAGTATTTTTTTCATGTTCTTAATCAATTGGACGACGGAGTGGTCTAAGAATGACCTTGTGTACTTTATTGACCATGCCTCTGATCAATGACACAGTATGGACTTCCAAAATTTCGCCGGTAGTATGGTTATCGAACTACGCCTTGGCGAGTGAAAATGTCAACTCGGAGACCAGTTAGTACAAAATCGATTAATTAGCTCTAAATTATGTAAATAATTGCCAGACCTGCAACTAAGGTGCATAACAATTTCGACATTATGTCGTTCTAGCTTGGTACACACTAATATTTACAGGTCAATGTTGTGTCTGGCATAAAAGTTGACTTAAAATGTTAATATACAGATTTCTACTTTCGATGTAAAGGGCAATTACGGTAAAGACAAAAGTCATTGCCTCGAAGGCAAAGAAATAGTAGACGAATTGTAATTAACATAAGATAAGATCTGTCTGCAAAGGACAAGTATAATGTCAGAAAACAGTTGTGATATGGTTTCACATGTATATCCTGCAAGTCGAATGTTACGATTGGTGTTTTGCAATCTAATAAATCTGGCATCTGGTCTGAAATGTGTTAAAATGATTGGTATGCTAAGTATATCAAAGTCATTTGTCCGATACTTACATGTTTTGAAATATGTTATAAATTCTTATGACTGTTCTCGCTGTTAAACATCTTTCTGTGTTGTGCAAATTTCAAATCATCACTCTTTTTAGACAACCTGTTTATACAGAGCACTTTGCAAGCGTGCTTTTCGATTATCATTAGTAAGTTATTAATAAACATTTCATAAAACTTGCCGGTTCAAATTACTTACAATTGCGGAAATGTTAATTCCACACGTTCTTAAACTTACAACTCTTAAGTTACGATTCACGTGACAAAACAGCTGTAAACGAATCTAAAACGTCAAACAAAATGTTAATCCCCGATATTATGATAAACCATGCATGAATGTGTTATATTGGAATTTTTTTCCATTTTGCATATTCATATAATCCTTTTACTGATTACAAACCGATAATAAATTTGAACAGTAACTAAACCAGTTGTTATCGAGCTTAGTTATTAAGAGTGTGAGGGATATCAAAGACGAGCTTTTAGTTATCCTAAAACCATGCTGCTGTACATGACAAGTACGTAACGGACAAGTTATGAAAATATACCCTTGTTTCAGTCTCCTATAATTTGTATACGTAGATTCCATTATCAGTGAATGAAAATATTTTTGGTTTTCACGTGATTTAGCCCAGATGTTCTGTATGACTAAAGAAAAACCCAATTTCCAATTTCCAGACATTATATGAGCTGTAAAATTCTGGCAGACAAAGAATTAGTTGAAAACTAAATTGAAAAAAAAAAACTAAGTTGATAAAAAAGATTAGTATTCCAAGTGTCACCAATTTAAACAAAACTTTTTTTTTCATACTGACCGGATTTGAATTTCAAGGCCGGCCTACATTTATTAAAGTATTTGATCCGATATAAATGGCCCTATTTTACATATTGATATTACCGGCAACAGCAACATAGTGGGGTATATAGTATATTATTATTTTCAAGCAACCGCAGTTTACTATTATTTTGAATCGGGCAATAACCACTGTTGAATGCTAGCTACGGATTTTGAATTAGTCCTATACAGATTGGGCTATATTGTCAAAAGATCTATAACATGAGCTTCCCATTAGATACTGGTTTAATGAAATAGTTTAGTAATGAAATAAAGGACATTGATATCCGAAATCGTAAATGTAAATGATTTTTTTAAACTGTGCGACATCTGAAAATACTGCTTTAAAAACACTGAAATTGACCAATATATAATTATATAGAGCCACAAAAGAACGTGTTGGGTTTTGATGCTTCGACATGGTATATTATCTCTCATTATATGACATGTTTGTTGTAATAATATTATTACCAAAATTCATCAGCGTGGCATCAGTTTTTAGTGAATTCAGAAATACCAAATAATTAAAATATCGTTGCCATTACCCCCTTCTACCACCCACTCACCACCCCCAGGACAAGTATGTATATTAATTCTTGTTAACAATTAATCATTGCCAGTTGGGTAATTACTTATAAACAATTCCTGTTAATCATATTACCCTTTACCACTCTGTTCGGATGAAACACCTTGCACTATGCCTATTTTGTTTTATCATTTTGTCTTCCGCAAATTCAGTAATCAAAGAAAAATACAGGAAATACGACTTTTGTCTATTTCCTGTACGTGACTTTCTTCTCTTTTTGCAGACGTAATGACTAACCTTGGATAGTGTATTGTATCATCACATTCAGCTTATGTGCAATGTCATTTGGTTACTATAATTTGGAATGACTTCGCTTATATCGATATAGAAAAAACGTTTAATTAAATTGATTTCAATTGAGTACATCCGAATTAAACTTAATAGCTAATACTAAACAAACGTATTCGAATATTATTGGTGTCAACAGAACTTCACACGGTACACCAGGTTCTATTTCAAGAAAACAAAATAAATATTGCAAGTATATTATCTATCGTTTTTCATGTCTCACGTAATTAGGTCTAGTTGCATGTATGCGATTTTACCGTTTATATTTGTAAATCCTTTATTTCTGTCTACGTGTATTATGTGCAAGTATGTCTATGGTCGCCTGTACAAGTGTGGGTGTGCGGGTGGTGAGGGTTGAGTGGGTAGGATATGTTTTGTGCGGACATCCTTGGACGAGAAAAATTACATTGATGTCTAACTTGTCTTTGAATGTCTTTACCAAGTTAGATACAAATACCCGTTGTTCGGGTGTGCTTGGGTGGAGGAGGGGTGGTGTATTGGGGTGTGTGGGGGTGTGTTTGTGTTCTAAGTTGTTCCATGGTAATGCATACATATATACATGACAACACGAATGATATTTTCATCCACTACTTGCGTCCAACTTTCATTTCATCTATTGGTAACACTCCGGTTCCTTTCTCATTTCCCATTTGTCTCCATTTCATAAAAAATCCAAGTCATGTGGAATAACACATATAAATTTTCATCTAGCTTTCACCATACCTGAATGAACAATCACATTTTGTAAATGTTGGGAAAGTCCCATTTTCAAGATAGTAACAAAAAGAATGTATTTTCAATAATAACATAAAGAAAGCACCTTCATTAATAAAATTGAAAACGAATGCAACTACAATATCTAAGTGACACAAGTAATATAAAGTGGTCGCCGCCAGAATATATCATATTTACAATATTTGCGTAACCTGACATACATTTTGGACATCATTTTATGATCTCTAACTTGATAGATAAATTTCTCCCTGTCCTTTCTTCTTTCTCTGGCATGGGAATAGGCCAGCTTTAATACACTAGGTATGTGAAAATGTGTAAATAATGAAGCACATTTTTGTAAAGCAATGTAGATCGCAGTTTGCAAATTGAGGTCGTTCAAGCTGTATTAATGCATCCCACTCAAATATAAGATTAATGGAGCGTTTGAAGAATATTGCATTATTAAAATCCATTTTTACTTAAAGGAAAAGGAAATACCGGAAATGAATATAATTTTTATATAATTATTCAAAGTTCACATTTACAATTATTATTTTATTTTATTTCATAATGGTTCCAATGTAATTGTCGTTGCACATAAAGAGTTGGCGTAAAGTAATTTGTAATATTCAACACGTATTTATTTTATTCTTGCCCTAGTTAATTCTAGTCCCCACGTGTTTGCTGGGATCCCACACCTACTAAGAGCCAACAACACGTTTCAAACACCCTGAGAGATACATATTCCCATGACCGTGTCTCAATGATACAGTGTTGAATTTCAAAATGTGGGCGGGAGTATGATTATCGAACTACCCCTTGACGAGTGAAAATGTCGAGACTCGTTTGCAACAAAATCGAATAATTGCCTTTTAATTATGCAAATAAATGCCAAACTTGCACCTGGAGTGAATAAACAATTTTGTCATTATATCGTTTTATATGATCTTGCTACATCCTAATATTATAGGTAAATATTGTGTCTGGAATAAAAACGGGCTTGAAATATTAATATACAAATGTCTACTTTCCACCTAAGCTGCAACTTGAGCTCATAGCAAAGGATCATTGCGAAAGCAATGAAAGAACATATGAAAAGAACATTAGCAAAAAATAAAATTGGACAAGACCTGTCTGCAAAGGCCAAGTATAATGGACAACTTGGGATTGAAAAAACAATAAAATGGTGATTTGGTTTCACATGTACATACTGCAAGTCGATATGGACTAAACAATAAGTGGTGTTTGGTCTAGGTACAGCTTTGTAATCTAATAAAGCTGCTGTTAGATTAAACAGACTATTGTAGAGTTGGTTTTGACTTTTAAGGAGTCCAAGATTATTGCTTTGGATCGTGTAATTTTCTGAGCTTATAGTTACCTCATAGATTTGAATATATTTAGAAATCGGTTAAGTTTTCAGACTTTCTAGGATTCAGTGTGTTTGGTAGTTTAAGATTAAGTTTCTGGTACTTTAGTTAGATAGGTAGATTCATTCAATCAGCTGCCACATTATTTGGCGTATAGTTTTTACAATTGAGGTCTTGCCTTTGATCATGGAATCTGCAACCCTTACTTATTGCCTTAAATTTGAATAGTTAGAATACAACTTCCAGATGACCCCTACCCGTAACAAAAAAATTTAATATACGATTACCGGCTCTCGATCATGAATCCATATTTGAAAAAAAAACACCTTTATTTGGTTTAAGTTTAAATAAATCCCGTTAGAATCACGAGTTTCGTGAAATTATGTGAGTATCATTATTAAATGGCACCTGATATTATATATATTACAACTAAGCATAAGCAAAACGGGTAGAATCGTTGAAATGTGCTTTTATTGTACAAGATACAATTCGGTATTGCAAAAATCCTTGCCACCTTTTTTGTTTAGAATTATTTTTTTTTTTCATTTTAATTCGATTTGGAGATGTCACTATCCAAGCCTTACCTGATAAAAAGGCTAATCTTTACAGCCCCGAGCGATATATTGACTTTTACCGAATGAGCTTTATTTGGAGTAGTAATACAAGAAGAACTAATACAACCCATTGGTCAATATATTGGTCATTTGCCGGTTGATGACAGTGGTGACCAGTCGGATTGTGTATTCAATTACTAAGGCTAATTCCCGGCTTTGGACTGCTATATTGGTTATACATAAGGTATGAAGAGGCACAAATAAGTTTTTATATATTGATAAGGTATTGTTAACTGACTCAAAAGCACTGTGAGTGGAAAATAGTCTAAATGTAAAACATCGGCTTTGAGATCGTTCACAACAGTTGCCGATGATACGTGTGTTTACCTTTAACTGAGGAGTAAACTAATGACAAAGAAGTGTATTACTCGCATATGTCAAGTTAAGAGGATCACGATTTGTGAGCCTCCGTTCAAATTGATTTTTCGTTGACACCATAGGCGTTGATCACAGAGGGATGGATGGGGGGGTAAATTCCCCCCATGTTTTGCCAGGGGGTGGTCCATACAATCCTCCCGCATGTTGACGCCTGTATGTGGCTTTTTGACCAAACTAACCTCATATTTGTCATTTTAGCCCACAAAGCGCAAATATGTTGGAGCTTCGCGCGCATTCATTCCACTTTTACACCATATTTCATCAGTTTAGCTTCAAAATGGCAAAATATTTTTGTACCATAAACTTATTCTGTCGCCAAAAGGTGTTGCATTCACTATACTTAAAGATTTTTTTCCTCCCCCACCCCGCTAATGTCAAAAAGAAATCTACGCCACTGGTTGGTACAATTCTTTGGTCTTATGCTACTTAATGAAGTAACCCTTCTTTACCGTGTCTAATATATCAAACTCACATAAACTGAGCTCAAAAAGAAACTTATCATTTTTCACAACTTGTAAATCACAAGGTCATATCTTAAAATCCTTTTAATCAAAATGAGCCAAATTCACACACAGGAGTACTTCAATATTCTACTCAAAACACATGTCAGTAACCAAGCAGTTGTCTAACTGACACAACAGCAAAAGCACTGATACGGAACAGCTTCCTGGACCACTTTTACAGCCCAATATTTGGCACCCAGCACAAGAAATCTGTGAGAATGCATGCACAGATGATGAAACGGTGCTGCTTTCTGCTTTTTACGCCCTTTCGTAAAGAAACGCGCCTTGTTCAACAATATTCCACTTACCCTTTGGGACTTATCACCTGTGCAACGATCTTGTACTCATTCTCACAGATTGCATGTGCTAGGTGCCAATTATTGGGCTGTGAATGTGGTCCATGTCAGTGCATTTTGCTGTTGTGTCAGTTGGATAACTGCTTGGTTACTGTCGAATATTGGAGTAAACATGTGTGTAATTTTCATTCATTTTGATGGACAGGATTTTAAGATATGACCTTGTGAGAAATTATAAGCTTCCTTTTGAGCTCAGTTTATATCACATAAATATACCACTGAATTGATAGTTAGGTATATTATTTTTCATTGAGATACAATTGTTTTTTCTAAATCAGCCTAATGGATGTTTTGGACGCTCAAAATAATATGTTTCAAATTATTCTACTGAATTGATGGTTACCAAACTATTTCCGGCTACCAATCTACTACACAATCAGTTACATGTGCATCTCAAATGATTCCAAAGAAATCATTACGCTGCAATACTGTATAAACTTGCATGATAATGCCACTGACTACGATAACATCATCTCATAATGAGTAGGTGCAGTGATATGTTGACAACATATATATAACATATCACTACATTACCTGTGCCTTAAACAAAGATAGCTTTTTCACTTAACATGGCGAATTACCTCTGTCACATAGGTGATAGTATGGCTCAACAGATTAATGGGTTACAGAAGATAAAGATAACATTATACAGTCAGGAGGTAACGTTCACCAGAGACATTTGGTTGTCAAATATTGGTAGTCTTGCTACATGGGGTATGCTACAGGTTTTTTATACAGACATATTACAAATTCCTTACGACACTTTAATCCTAAATTATTTAGATTTAGAAATCAAAGAAACCAATCATTACGACTCCACCGTGTTAGATAATTTGCACACCCTGACACTAAAAGTAAAAAGTACACTGCTTTATGACACAGCATAAAAAGTGAATCAATCATGTTATAGTGAGAAAGGTTACAGTATGCATGACGTAACTTAAGCAGGATATTCTCATCACCCTCTAAAATCATATTATTACAAACGTGACATCAATCAATTACATTCATGTACAACTATCAATGATGTAATCGACTGTGAAACCGACGATGGATAAAATAGTACGTTAATTTTACGCTGTGTGCAACATTAAACAGGCCTACACATTATGTGGACACGAATTGTTTGTATTCGAGTAACCAGACAGAGTAGAATGCCACCCAAGCGTGTACATCCAATCGCATGTATACAATTAGCTCGAAAAGTCACCTCTTGACCTCACAAAGACCTATTGACCTCAAAAGTAGTGCATTAGTAGAACATGTTGTCGTAATTAAGTTCTACATATTCACTAAAGAACCGGCATCAAACAATATTGTCTTCGATTAATTCGTGTGGGGCATTATCTTACACTACGTCACCCTTCTCACAGTAATGCTAATATTCCTTCACTTATGTGCAAGAAAGTCGTGTATCAAAATGAGATGCCAAAAGCTGCACATATGTGTTTGTCCGTTTACAAGTTGCTGACGCTATGTCGATTATTAAGAACGTGTCTTATGCTTAAATATCGTCAAGCAATGCAATAATCGGTCACTGATGAACAGTGCAATAAGCACGTCACAGATATGCATGGAAGAACCAAAATGGACTAAATGACCACCACAATTGGAGGTCCGGAAGATTTAAAAGGGATGGAGAATAATATATCGTACGGTACCCTATAACATACATTGCTTACATTTGGACAAGACAAGTGCAAAGACAGGAAAACTGAATTGGCAGTTGTGAACTTAGCAACGTCCAAAACAAGTTAATAGTGTGCACATTGGAGTGATAGTCGATACAAGAAATGTGGTTTAGGTGATGCATTGTTGCTGTTTTTTTCTGTGACGCAATGAAACAAATCGCAGATCAAAGTCAATCTCTAGAAACGAGCCCTGTAACTTGCTACGCACCCGCGTCTAAAATTGCGTCAAAACGGGTGTCATTTTCAGCATAGAGCTGCGTATCCGTCTTTTTCAAAAGTAGGTGTGTTGGTAAGGACAGCGCACTTTAAAGGTACCTAACAACCAACCAAAAGTAAAGACGTTAGAGATAGCATGTTGATTTGGAAGTAAAAAATTTATGTTGCAATTTTTTGTATATCCGTTGCTATTTTCTTTTCTGCAGGAGATATAGAAATTTACACAAGGAAAGCTTGTTATTAACTATACGTCATTTAGAGTAGTTTGGCAGTACGCTATTGATTTGCCTGTGATATGCCATTTATGGTATATTTCAGAGGTTGTCGGACGCGGGTAAATAACACGCTTGTGTGAGAGCAACCGCCGGGAAACGGGTATAAATGAGCCGTAAAGTCGTCCCCGAAATTGTATATAATTGATTTCAAATGATATCCAGAAGCGGAGTTAGGGGTTGTTGAACTTTGCTCCTTCAACAAAATGATACCCTTTTTCGCTTCTACACGTGTCTCTTTTTCCTCATTGCTGGTAATAAATATCAAACAGTCATAATTGGCGGTAATTTTAAATCATCCCCAAGTCAACGAGGCTCAGAAACGTCCCCTCATTGTTAATTGTTGGTTATACATGCCTAGACAAAATACAATGCTTTGTAACCCACCACTTCAACAGGATTTAGCCAAAGCAAACAAAGACCACAGCTATTTAATAATTCTATAGACATAGGTAGAAGCTTATTATCCTATTCAACAATATGATTATTGATTAGTTTAAAAGGTGTTTGACTGGCGCTATCAAAAGGAGATACGTGTAGAACCAAATTGAGGTACCTATGAATACGACCTTCATGCATATTTTACACTGTATCTCAGAATACAATTTGCCGACTTTACGGCTCATTCGCGGTGTACGCTCACATAATTATAATAGAGTCAGTGTATCCAAAGTGTTGCGCCAATTGACCACAAGGGGTGTATATTATTTTGGTCTTTTTGTCTCATTATTTCTGTCTCATTTGTGGTAGGGTGGAGACGTTTCCTCCCTCCAACCGAACACGCGCCTGGAAATGTCCACAATGTTATTGCTGTACAAATATGTCCACTGTCGTAGTAATTGCTTATGAAAATTCATAGCATTTCGTGCACCGATATGAAATATGAATAGCCTCGGGGAGCCCCCGATAACATATTTATTCAGTGTTGGTACGTATCTAGCCACTTCCAATGAGCAATTGAAATTTCCCACAACGAAACAGTTTCTCGTTGCTTTAAAAGATTGGTCAATCACGCGTCGCTAGAAAGTGAAGTAGCTATCCAACTAAATGTTCCACCAGACGGTGCTCAGGTACATGCCGTAACATACTTGACATGTTCAAACGTGGTAGATAGCTTCAAGAGTGATTTTCTCCTTGCCAATACGAATCAGGGGGTTTGTTTGTACGCATGAGAGCTTAGGCAAACCATGGAATACAAACACTTTGCATTCGATTAAAAGTTAAGTATAGCATGATTTCTCAGTTGTGAATTGAAGAATGTCTGCAATTACAAGAATACGTGAACTCTTTATCTAGACTATATTATGTTTCAAACTAAAACTAATAAATAAATAGACATATTGGGAAACGCTTTGTTGATGTGACAATAAAACTATAAACAAGTTTGTTTATTTATTTGTGTTAAATTAATGACATAAAATCATGAATTTGTGAATTTTGTGTATCGATAACAAAATATCAGATATGACACATTGTTGAAAGTAATCACCTGATACACAATTTATCATTTTTATCTTCCATACTGAAAATACTAGGTGGCAATTGCTATTCAATGAATAGCACGATGCTACACCTTTTTCTTACATATAAAAGGAATAGCAAAATAATATGTTTAACTGCATAGACACCCAAGGAGTGGTAAAACTACATTAGTCTTAATGCACCACACTTTACACAAAAGGAATTTGGTATTTTTGGATTTTTTTCTGAGCAAGAAATAAATCTTAAAGGAATAAAGAGAGATTGTACATTAGGCTCAGCAAAAACAGCATTGTTCCGGGTTATTGGCAAAAACATTTGTATTTCAAAATTGGTCCCAGTCCAGATAAACAACATGAATAAAATATCTCTACAGGATTATATTATTTGGCTAGGTACAACTGTCCGTGTTATCGAACTGTGTTTAACCTCCTACATGAAGGTTAATTCAAGTCCCTGATCAGTCATACAAGAATATTGCCATTAAAACAGACCAACCTTGGGCCTTAAGCAATATAGTATAAAGAGTACTTTAATGGTGGTGTTGCAAAAGTAAAGCCTTAAGTATGCGATCGTTTAAAATAAATTACGTCCATTTTTCCCAAGCCTGATTTTTGCCATATTTGTAAAGTTACACGTGTTCCAACTTTGTTCTAATAGAGGCATTTGTTGGAAACATAGGTGTCTGTTGTAGACGGGAAAACAACCAGAAAGCAATTATAATCTAAGGAGATTTTTTTAAGTAATCACAATGATATTTAATATTGTAAGTAAGTTGTTGGAAAACAAAGCAATATCATCGCAATTACTTAAATAAATCTCCCTTGGAGAAAAGTATGTGACTTTTTCATTTAATCTAATTATTGAAATAAAAATGACTATTATAAATATCATCTAATGGTTTTGTGAAATAACATTATCGTGTCTTATCCAGCAAACACAAAAACGTTTTAAAACGTTTTAAATAAGTTATATTTTGGCTTTTGGTTTAGGTAAAAACGTTTTAATAACATTAAAATGTCGGGTTATGTAAAGGTCATGATAACGTTTTAAAACGTTTTGTATGAAAACACACTAAAACAATATTTTTTAATGTTTTCAAAAAATGTTATTGTAAACAATTTTTGCAAACATTTTTGCCAAATATTTTGTCAACACTTAAATAACATTATGTTAAAATATTTGAACCCAGCAAACACAGAAATGTTATTAAAATGTTTGTTTCAAAACATTTTAATAACATTTAAATGTCGGGTTATATAAAGGTCATGAAAACGTTTTTAAAACGTTATTGCAAATATTTTGGGCAAACATTTTTCGCAAAATATTTTAGCAACAAATAACATTCTGTTTAGAATGTTTTGTATCAAGTTTTCAAGAATGTTTTTGGAATGTTATCAAAACGTTTTTATACCCTTTATATAACCCGACATTTAAACGTTTTCTGTAAAACATTTGTGTTTGCTGAGCAGTAGATTATCAAAAAATGTTTTATAAGGTTATGAAACCGTTTTATACTCTTAATATACCCTTTATATAACCCGACATTTAAACGTTTTCTGACAACCTTTTATAACCTTTTGCGAATCATGTCGAAAACATTTTGTGTTTGCTGGGATGTCTTTGTTTAAAAGGACAAGATAAATCAACCTACCGGCAATTTTGGTTTATGAACTCGTCTAAAATTGCAAGCTTAAAGACTTGACAGTTGATCGTACTTTAAAATAGCATTTATGTCATCCGCGCTCATACTTACAAGAACGCTCGATTTAATACGATTTAGATATCTGATATTAGGTCAATATAAAGTAGTGAACGACGCCGAAGATAATATTTGTTTGGGATATACACACCGTTCTGAGGAAGTTAAGATTATATCAGGACCAAACCTGACGTATTTAAGTGAACTAAAACCGCACTAAGAAACTATCGGAAGCAATACCGACTCTGCGCCCTGGCATGAACACATATCAACCAACCTGATTACTTCATTAAACAACACTTGAGCGGTGTTTAATATCTCAAAACCTAGTGTAGCTTGTTAAGCAATGGTAATTAAATCGTGGATTGTAATTATGTAATTGTCATAATCACTTTCAAACAACAACACAATTGCAAATTATTTAAACCTTTATATGAGAAGTGCAAGTGTAAATATATAATGAAAATACGCTGTTGTTGGGAACCTCATGTAAGAACAGCACGTGAGTTCACTATGGATCCGGAACAATCCCGTAGGCCGTAGTGTGAATATGCAGCCACAACATAAGGTCCGGAAGGCAATAAAACAAAGCCAAGAGGCATACATAACGGAATTTGCGTCGAAAGTACGTCCCGGCGTTATTATTTTACACTGCCTAAAAATATTTAATTCCTTTTTCCTTTGATGTTCGGTGAAACGAAACGGGTCGGGTAAGAGTTAGCTGAGTCTCACCCGTTTCCGCACCTCAATGCAATTTACAGGTGGTAAAGCGGGCTTTCTTAATTGCAATGGCATTGGCGGCTTATATTCCTAAATGTCTAGGCAGTGTTTCCATTCATCTGTGCAGTATTGCGAGCTTCTTCAAGCAAGTGATTACAAAAGTCGTCTTTAAGCAGTTCCAGCGATTGATTACTATTCAATATCAAAACAAAGTGCACTACTTTCCCACGTTTAGTCAGGCATCCGCTTTTATAATGATCCATTTAACACATCCTTTCAGGTACAATAATTATCGTATAAAAGGGGCAACTTTAGCATACAGGGGTAACTTTGGCAGTTGTTTTTTTTGCTGATCACACTGTGCAAGTACAACTTTATATAAATATATCACAACTAGAATTTCTTTAGCTATATTATTTCTTTCCAAGAAATTATATTTTCAAACGGTTGTTAAAAATTAAAAGTTTAAAAAAATTACTTGCAAAAACGCTGCCAAAGTTATCATTGAATGCCAAAGTTACTCCTTCGCGGTAGTTTGGCCTTGGTCAAGATTTTGAATATTCTTAATGCAAACCTTAAATAAGATTACCGATAGCAGTTTTTTTAGTCATTCCTATTCCGTTATGTCTAAAATTACTATTGTCATGCTATGGCGCTGCAAACCTGTAATGTAAAAACGTCTACACATTTAAATTTTGGAACCTTCTTTTAGTAAAACTACATTTAAGTCATCCAAAAAACACTGGGTTTTAATTTATTTTCTAGTTATATTTTAATGGGACTGATGGCATGTATTATCTGCTGCAGAAATTGGTATGTTTTATTCTAAAACACGAGATATTTCAGTATTTACATTTATCACTCTTTTATGTCATTTTAAAGCGATACGATTCGATGACTTGGCTTTTTGCTTGATGCTTTTAAAGTTGCCTTGTCATTTGGCTTGTCATTTTGTTTAATGTTCTTAATGTCATTTAGGCTGTCATTTAAAGGCTTATGAGTTTTATCTATATACAAATAAAATAATATTAATCTTTGAGCGGTCTCTAGTTTTGTTAAAAATGTCAATACAATCAGATTTTGTAAACCTGATATCATGAATTCAATCCCTGGGCATATATCTCCTCCTTAAAATTGCTTGATTGCTGATTTAATTGCTTATTTCCGTCGAAACACCATTTCTCATAAGAATGAACTTAAATACTAGACTATATCAGGGAGCCGAATAAAAGTAAATAATATGCATAGAATTAGGGCATCTAAAACATATTAAGGGCAAGTACATTGAAATTCCTATTAAAAATAGTTTTACCTCTGGAAAAAAAACTAGAAAAGTAAAGAAGGGAGCATCATAATCGTCTTAATATTGTTCTTGTAGCAATGTAAGTCGTAAGCTAGGTATTAGCTAATGTTGGCAATAGATACCCTGGTAACTTGGTAATTATCACTGTCTGACATCCATACCAGAGGTAACCTTCTAGCCATAAATGGTTAAAATATTGACACCTATAAGCGATGGATTAATCATTTCAATAAGTTAAAGAGTTTGAAATAAAACAATCGTGAAGTGATAGTATAGTGCTAAAATTCTTACCTGTGCTTAGACTCCTAGATCCTCCTCCTAATTGCCAAGTGATTTGACCGTCCCTGTTCAAAGAGGTATGTCCGTCGCTAGCTATTCACGTTTTATCAAAAACTGTAAAATATGACTGTAGGCTATACAACCAATCAGCGTATCAAATACACATCAACCAATCAACGTGTTAAAACACGTATGACGTCAGGTGACGTCACAAGAATAAAATCAACTTTAATAGATTAGTATCAAGTGGGCGTGTTTGTGGCAGGCAGACAAGTGGCAGGTAAGCGTCATGAAAACTGATATTAAGGTGTTTCTAGGTTGTGAAGATTAGTCCCGAATGACTTGTAAGAAATGGGTAGAACAAAGAAGAAAGAACACACTACCCAAGGTTACAACGATGAACCACAAATTTCTGTCTGTCTATACGTTGTAGCTTAACAACTGGTACATCGTCTGGAAGATACTACTCAAGTAAATAACGCGTAGCTTATACCGCCACCTGTGAAAGATTTCATCAACCAATCAATACGCAGAAATTGTTCTTGTCAGGTCACGTGCCACCAATCAGTTTTGTAGAGTCTCAGTAAAGGAATGTTATATTGATAGTAGACTGATTTGACTGCTTTGTCGGCTTATGATCACTGTCACTATGCATTAATTTCATCAGAATAATGATATCTATATTTACGTCAAAATGATTAAGTGATATCGTTGGCGGAGATGTATTTGGTATTCCATTTATCCTTAATGATCAATAGCCACTCAAATCAACCAAGTATATCCGCCAATCCGTATCCTCTGGCATTCGTCATTAGTCATAATTTTATTAAAAATCTGAATGAAAATTAAAACATCAGATTTAAATTTCATTACACATATTGAAATAAATTATTGTATATTAATAATACATTTATTCTGAGAAGACACTTAAAATTTTACTTTCAATAATATTTTAATGTAAGGGAAAAGCTTGTACTTTCCCTCTTTTGGTTTTCAATTTCTTTTACACCAATATTAACTCTCTGCAACTCTTAAAGCTTACTATGCATTCCTGTGCTAAGCATTCTAATTAGGTGCGGTATTTTCAAGAACTGTATACTGATCATAAATTATTGTTTATATCAACAAAACAAGAAAAGTTAGTGGTTGTCTTAAGGTCTGTCACGGCACAAGAGGGTAAAACATTTATATTAAAATGAAAAAAAAAAACACGACAACGTGATTGTCTGACGGGATTTGTAAAGCGCCTAATTACCAAAGGACGATAGGTGCATCGAAAATAAATAAAATCAAAACGAAAAGAGAGAAGAACTACACGTTGGGAAAAAGAGGAGACTTTAACAGATTTTTGAATGGAGATCCTCATTCCTCATTCAACAAGGAAGGAATGCCATATCACTAACCCGACTGTGGGATCTAGGTATGTAATCACCAGCTGTAAACGATAGTTGAAAACAGAAAAAGGAAGAAAGGCAACTTGGAGTAGATCATCTCAAAGCTTTAAATGTGTGAGCATGTGCGGAAAGGGATTCTCTGTGCGTGGTATGGCGTTTTGGTTTCCTAAAGCAATCATGGATCTTAAAGTAAAAAATCTGATAAGATTGCGATTGCAGATCTGCCAACTGAGCGAACGAGAAGCGGAAGTAATATGGTCAGATATACTTGTGTTGTTACCAACAACTACCCCCAGGTTGTCCAGGGGGAAGGTCTGACCTCATAACCAGGAAGCGTGAGGTGCTCAACAGGCTTGTGATGAAGAGAAGACATGGCAATAAAATATTTAGTCAGTATCTTAGGCAATAGAAACAAATTAGTTCGATCTTTCGATCGACCATCGATGCTTGGTCGATCCATATTATTTATGAAATCAATTAATTGACTATTGTTAATTGTGATAACACATTCGTTTTTATGTATTGATATTGACTAATATAAATTGAGCATTCATTTTCATTAATTTGTTGTTAGTTCATTAATAACATGCAACTAAGCAGTGTCGACGGTCGATCAAAAGATCGAACAAATTTGGTTCTGGTGCTTTACACAGCCTTACAGCCATAAAAATTTGGTCATATACGTGGCTTAGGAAATTAGTGCTTTCCTTTATATTTGTGACGCGATCTGGTAAATAGAGGCCAAAGGCGGCACAGTTAAAATTGAGATAAAGGCAGAAATATTGAGTAAAAAACAATAAAATACATAAGAAAATAGACATCGCAAAACTTCATAACTTTAAAACCAAATATGCTAGATTTTTGGTGTTTTCGTTATATGATACCCTAATGTTTGTATAAGATAATCATTATAGTAACTCAATTTTAAGAAATGCCTCCTTTGCCCTTCATGGACCAGATTGTGTCTCATTTATGGTCTTTGTCCCCATCTCTCTGATCTCCATCGCTTCCCGCACTTCTAGACTCTCTGACATGTTCCTTGCCAAGTATCTTGGAGTCCTGTCAATTGACAATGATTTGATATTCCGACTTAGTTTGTTCTTGCTCGGATGGCCTACGTTCTGACCGATTGAACTTTTTCTCGTTAGCGTTCTTAATTTTCGCTTGATGTTCCGCAAGTCTGATCCCGAACAAGCGAGATGGCTTAAGAACGTAACTGAGATCGTAGTTTTTACCTTGTCTCTCTTGTCTTTAAGGGTGATCAGTATTTGACCAGGGTTTGAGGTGGCTTCATTGCGGTGTCGACTTTGTGCTTTTTGATGGAGCCCTGCTATCCTCTTGCTTTTGTCCTAGGTTTCTCAGTAGCTTAGTGTTGGTTTCTCCACTGCCTATTTGGGATAGCCGCGGTTTTTAAGGGCTCCACTCGCATGTTTTCTTCATTCGCTCTATCCACTTCAGTCGTGACCACGCTGTACAGCCTGTCTCAAAAACAATTGTTCAAGTGAAAAGCACCCTCTTTGGCAATTAGAAAATACCGTTATGACATAATGTTTAGCTAAGTGTCGTTTGTTCTATTCAATTTGCTTGTTTTAATCTCGAGATATTTTTAGTTAACAAGGAGAAGGTAAAATCACACTTGTGCCACTTTTGGGAAGAGGGCTGTACATGTAAATCAATGAAGTTTATCAAGAGTTAATATCAAGATTAATATTTACATTCTGCTGTAAAATGAAATACATGTTTTTATCATGGTAATTTTTTTTCCTTTTTGTCACTCAAGACATGATAAAAGATAAACAAATATTGCACATGTATAAGTTAATGAACGCGTCGGTTAATAAATTTACTTGTTGGGAGAGAAATTAGCGCTGATGTTGATGCGTCTAATGCACGAGCCTCGAAGGGGGAGTCAATTGTGACTTTACCATTTCTTTGTTAACTAAACATATATATCTCGAGATATGAAACAAGCAAATTGAACAGAACAAACGGCATTTAAGGTTATTAATTATTTTAAACTGTTGTGATTTGGTCGTTCACAGTATCTTACGAATGGTAGTGAGCTTTGGCAAAAACTGCATTGCTCAATTCATAGCGAGTGTGTAGAAGAATTAAAATATAACAGATATAATTTTATAGGTACTGCGGTTCTTGAGTTACGTTGTAAAGAGGGCTGAAACAACAACACTTTTGTAAAACGTACATAACTCATTAACAACAGTAAATTAAGCAAGTTTGCAAAGTATACGATTTGTAGAATGAACTTTTGCAAAACATCAAGGTGTTAGTTTTCAATAATATATTGATCTAGATAATGAAAATCGATTTTTAGGTTGCTTCGACCAACAATGCCTTGTCTACCCTTAAGAGCTAAGACTGCCCTTTACTTTGATGTAAGCATCATGTCACAACGATATTTTCTAATTGCCAAAGAGGGCGCTTTTCACTTGCACATTTTTTTAGACAGGCTGTAGATGCGGTCAAATAGGGTTCAAACTACACCCAATTTCTACTGGAAGGGTGTTCTGAGTGCAAACTGAGATATTGGTCTGTGTGAGTTGGTTTCCTGTATACCAGGAGCGTTACCGAACCGTTGGGTTACCGGACAATTAGCATGTCGAGAAATGGTATTTTCTCTTATTTTTCTTCCTTGTATGTAAATTTTATACTGTTCGTTGTATCACATTTGTTGAGATGATCGGTTAGGTTATGGACTTGAACTGTTTTATGATTTCAAGCACATCATCTGCATAACGACGCCAATACCTTGGCTGACAATCAATCGGGGCAGTCGCGATCGCTTGTTGTTCCAGAAATTCCACAAAGAAATTTGCTGTGATGGGACTGACAGGGCTGCCCATCGCTGTGCCAAAGCGTTGCATGTGAGAAAAAATTCGAGGAATTCGATGATGTCTTCAACTTCAAGTTTGGTGCGCATTTTAAAATCTTTATCCTCTACCAGTCTTGGTTTAACCACATCTAGGGTCTCCTTTATTGCCGTGTTGGTAAACAAGGACACTGCGTCGTCCAAGTTAAACTTTGAATTTTCCTCAATACACACTAAGACTTAGGTCCTCGGCAAATTCTTTCGAATTTTTAACGTGGTACCGATCAACGGATTTTGCAAATCGCCAAGGGTTGATGTCTCAGAGCCGAGAGAATCTATAAAATTATTGGTCTTATTGGGTTGTCTTGTTTGTGACTTGTTTTTTGTGCATTTGCTGTGGTAGGGTACAGAAACTTATACTGTTTCTCATCAATTCTGTTCTCTTTCTTAAGTCTAGCGAGGATGGCAGTTAACTTTTGTCATTCAGCATTACAAGAACTGTCTCTTCATAATTTCTACAGTTGACCTACCCCTGTCTGCACCCATGATTAAGATAGAATCATTTTTCTTGAGAGAATTTATGGCTAACCTCTCCTCTTTCGTGTTCGCATTTCTAAGTACACCTATTATTTATGCTCTAAGCGCGAGGCGCGCCGGTCTTTCATCGGCAAGGATGAAACAACAAGGATGGAAACAACGAATTCTTCATTAGGAATATGATCGCAACATATCGCGAAATTTAGCCATATTTGCAGTACTTTCTCCTCTGGTTCCGACAGTTTGTGCTTGTTTGTCACCTATTTTTTCAGTTGATTTCCTGATAGATCTACACTGTCTTGGCGGTTTTATTTTTTGTTTCAAACGCTCCAACTTCCCAATTTGTCGAGTTTTGCATTTTACATTTTCGGCAGGTGAAATTTTACACGGACATCAACCTGAGTTTTTACTTTCGGGTTTAATAAAGTTTCTGTGTCAATGATTACGTTTTGTTTACATTCTAATATTATGTTACTGTTCACTCGTATGCGCTCTTGAACCAGTTCCTTCTCCGCTTTTTCTATGATCTTTTAGCGCTATTCGTGCGCACTGGGCATTTCAATTTCAAGCTTATCGGTGTCAGATTTAAGTCCTTACAACGGTGCATAAAAGTCAGATGGTTTTTATGTCTAGAGATCTTCTTGTTTACACTTTCAAATCTTCTTGACCGTGGATTGTTCCTATGAATTCCAAACTTCGGTGAATATATTTATCAGTTTTGTACTTATAATCAATGAGTAATCAATTGCTTGTCAGAGAGCACAGACACAGAGAGCACAGCCGTTCTTCAAAGAAGTACCTTCTTCTGTGGCTGTGACTAGGTGGCGTTGTTGAATAAGTATAAGAATTATAAGAAGGGGAAAATTAAGTATGGGGGTAAGTATGATGCATATGTTGTGATTTTTAAAAAGTTAAAGAAGTGCAAAAGCATAGCGGTGAGGATCTGACATTTCTCCGGTAACACTCTCATACAAACGGCGTAATTGCATAATTGCACTACCAAATTTGAGCCCTGGGGGGCACTAACCGATTAATCCCTATATAATACCAGCTTACAATCACCACCCAGTGCTCACGATCACCCGGAATAAGGAGTGGCCTGAGGGAAGTACATGGATAGTGCATTTATATTGTACTGCTTTGCACTATCAAATTGTGCAAGTTAAACAAATTCTATATACAGCTAATTATGCATCAAGGAATATAAAACAACATTCACTTTCTTTAGCATGCGTTAGTTGTATTGATTAACGGGATTGATCCATTGCTGCCATTTTTCTATTTGTACCGCAAATTTACTGAAACAAATATCTATACACATTCGTACAAAGGTTGTGCAAAGGCTCTTGTATGAAAGCGTAACACATAACAAAAAAAAATTTTGAAGAAAATAAATCAATTGATACATGATTGGACGAGGGACGTGTCGTGTGTCACCATTTCTCTGTTGTTTTTGCCTTATTAAGACAAATGTATGCCATATTTTGATTGGCTTGAAGACATGTTTTAATTCAGAGCCTATGATTGGTCTGCTTTGTTCTGTTTGTTAAGTTATATGAATTATGCATAAGCGGCACGGCTTTGAAATCATCTGGCCGCTACTGGCGACGAAGTGCGTATTGGAAATCTGTTTGATTCTTACAATCGTGCTCGGCTGATTTCTATTGTTCAATGCTTTAAAAAGCACTATGTGTACTCATTCATGATGAACCTTCTTAGTTGAAGCTAAGGACTTATTTTTTTCTAAAAGAGTGCTTGTTTTGTAATGATAAATACTATGGTGAATATTTTACACCATCTCATGAAAAAGCAGTAGTTAATTAACCATTGAATTAAAATGTAAATGAGTAACATAATGGCATAAACTGAACAGATTTTAGAGTATCACTCTTCATTAGTAAACCACGTATACATTCTACAGATTATATTTGGAAAGAGGGCGATGATTACCTTCTATGATGAGTTTCCGAGATTATTCTTGATGCTATCTCATGAAACTTGAAGATCGTTTCTAGATATTTTTAGCATCAAAAACCCCCCAAGCAAATGTACAAAATGTAAGAAATACTGTACAATGCAAGTGATAGCTATAACGTTTATAAAGTACCCAATACTCTATATATATTTGTGGAAATATTATCTTTGTGGTTTTTTTTATGAAATATTTTTGTCAATTAAAAGTTACGTAAAATGTCTTTTATCATTATTCCAATTAATTCCATTTCGTTTCCTGCATGTATGTACCCAAAAAATGTTAGGTTTCATGCTAGCATTCACGGATAACCTGTTAGCTTTGAACTAATTATTGACTAGCTTTCAGATTTTATCTTATATTTTCATATGAGCCTTTGGCAAACAAAACAATTTTGAGTCAAAAATAAAAGATCAAAAATAAAACAATATTAACAATAGAGGGTCCCTGAACTGACCATTGGAACCACATTAGATATTTTACTTACATACTTTTGTTTTATGTTACTTAGACAGTTCTTTGTATACACAGTACAATGATGTTGCAATGATTTTTGACATTCAGGGTCGACATCGCCGTTCTAGCCACCTTTGAATTTTCACGCACGTGTGATAACAATAACGTTGAAAGCAACACCATGAAGGTGTCCGTGTGATCAATAGATAGAAAATGGATAAACTATAATTTTCTATTGCTGTGTTAGTGTCTATTCGTGTGTAACATTATCATATTGACATTTAAGGGATCGAGGAATTAAAAAACAAATACATATTTGAGCATGATCACTTGTATCAGGTCATAGGAAGTCATAAAGCCTATACATGTGATGTTGCATTTCAGCTCACGCACTTTTTTTTTGCACACGCGATTTCATAAATTTCTCGTTGGCCGATTTCCTAATATATTTGTATTGGTATGTTGACAACTCCAAAGGAAGAATCATGGTACTTATTTCCAACTTCTGAACAAAACATATGCCTTAATGAATCTTGGCAAAGCAGACAATTCGACGTGATTTCACAAGCTCACCACCTGCATGCTCATTGGGCGATATTTGCCCAATTCAATGTCTTGTTTATCGCCAATCGTACCGGCTTTTGCTTACTACTTGGTAACGGTTAGTATATATTCCAGTACATATAACGCAAGTCAGTTGAAACCGTACAACTTACGGCGAATTTAAGACAGTAAAATGTATACACTTCTGTTGTCTAGATTAGCACCAACCCTCTCATCTCAAGTTTTCATGTCAGAAGTTAACACTGAAAAAAACGAAAACAAAAAATCACTTGTTTCAACTTAATAGTAAGTAACAAGGCTAGAATAAAAGATTGGTCACACCTAGGAGGCTAACATTTCAGAATAGAATGACTTACAAAAACGAATACGAAAACGAAAACAGAAACTGAAAAGATAAAAAGACCCATAGGTGGTAGTCTTGCACCTTTTTAAGAAATGGAAGCAGCACCGAAGACTACATTATAACTTTGCCAAACGCAGCCTCGTATCCTAGTGTATTCAGAGGTTAAATTTGACTGTGTTGTTCAAAATAATTCAAAGTCATTTTATTATCCCATATTTTAAAAAGACCCACCGGGAGGAATACGACATTTGTGCCTAACCATTTCTGTCTTTTGCAATAGCCGACCATCAGAAATAAATTATTAAAGCAGTATGTCCAGATATCAGCGTTAATTGCACGTCAAGTTTAACGCCAATGGAAACACCAAAATACAGTCACAAAATGTATATTATATGTATATCACCAAATGTATATTATATGTATATCACCAAAATGTATATTATATGTATATCACCAAAAATATCTAATTTGGGTAAAATGCCCAAAATGACCAAAAATTTAAAACAAACATGTACACATTCGCACTCGGAATTCGCATGATTTTGTAAATTAACCCCTTTTTTAGGTTTGAGGTCTTCAATTCTAAGTAATACTTAATTGGTCATATGATTTTCGCTTTGAGACGCTTTCTATCTTATATTGTCTAATGTTGCATGTTTCTGCAATAAATGTATTTAATGCACTAAAGGTTTACTTATTTAAATAATTTTGAAATGTTAAAAACTTGTCGAATGCTACAGGAAGTTGACGCGTGGCGTACTTTTTCATGATTTAGATTTGAAGCTGAGAGCATTATTTTCTCAAGAATATTGATTTTTTTTTCTCAAAATGGTAAATACTATGGTGAACATTTTCCACTATTTCATGAAAAAAAAACATGTTTGATAAAGCATTGCCTAATTACCTAAATAATTAAACTGTAAATAAATAGCATGATGATGGCGAATTAAACAAGTTTTAGAGAATCACTCTTCATTAGCAAATCATAATACATTCAATATATTATATTTTGAAAGAGTGAGATAATTTCCTTCTATGATAAGTATCCAAGATTATTCCTGATGATTTCTTATGCAACTTGAAGATTGTAGATAGATATTTTTAGCAGCATATACCCCAAGCAAGTATACGATAACTGACATGTAGAAGAAATAATGCACAGTGCAAAAATATATTGTATTCTTTCCGCTGCGAAGTGATATCTTTGAAGCTTATAAACTACTCCAATACTCTCTCTCGCTCTCTAAATATATAGTTATATATTATTTAGAAATATTATCTCTGTGATATCTACATGAAAGATTTTTGTCAATTAGCATCCCCGGAAAATGTCTTTTTTTATCAAAATTCACATTAATACCTTTTCTATTCCTGTATATATACCCCAAGAAATGAAGTTATCTGTCTGATAATATCTTAGCTTTGAACCAATTACTGGCATATTGTTAGATCTTTTTTGTAAACATTTGTATGTGAGCAGGTGGTGGTTGTTGTCTTCAGCAAACATACCAACTTTAACAATATCAATAACATAATACTTTTAATATTAGACGGGCCTATACTTTACCGTTGACAAAACATGCCTTACATTATTGAAGAGATCGTCGTGTCGAAAGCTCACGTAAGTGAACAAATTTAGTTGTGTGTAACGGTTTAAACTCTACCAATATATTATTGAAGAAAAACTGCATAATTTCCATAGATTTGACAATCTTATCTGTTGCCTTTTATGACGGTGAATGCCAGTAAACTCTTTGTTGGATGCAATCACGTTATTATATGACGCCCTCTGGATCTGGGTCATAAATGTGAAAAGTCCCATCGTCCCCATTCATTAGGCTATCCTTACAAGTGGTTGTGATCTCCCCCGGATCCAGAGAGACTCTCTTTATATCCATCATGTTTTTGGTGTCGTCTATCGCAAGAATATCAGGATTTTCCTGTTACTGATATGATTATCTTTACAGGCGTGTTCTGTAATGGCAGATTCCATTTCTATTGTCTGCGAATCCTTGTGCGTCTCATTTTCCCCGATCCTGTTAGATACTCGTTTTTATCTTGTGCCGGATCTGCGCAGCCCGTTTCCCCAATAATGTTTTATGACAATATAGCAAGTGATTTAAACAATTGACGCCGGTTTTATCGCCCGTAGCAACCATGTCATTGGAGTAGACTTAAAGCAGTATTTTTAGCTTAACCACACACCACCAACCAGACGGCGGAAGTCAAGGAAAAGCTTCATCACAAGCACCATCCCTCCGCAAACAACATCATCAGAGGCTCGCACCCAGATGTGGAAAGAAAGACTTTCATCTGAAGCAGTCACCACTGAGATGGGGATTCAACCCACAGAATCACTACCTCCAGGAGCAAACGAAGTCTGGGCAAACTGGAGATGCCTTAACCGCCTCCGAACCGGTGTTGGACGTTGCAAGGATACCCTTCACAAATGGGGATACATCAGTGGCCCGACCATGTGTGATTGTGGACAAGAGCCACAGACGATGCAGCATCTGCTGGAATGCCCGCTTTTGGAAGATCCTGTGACGACAGACGATCTGGCGCAATTTTCTCAACGGGCACAAAAGTGTGTTTCTCAGTGGATAAGTACAGTTTGATGTAAGGACACGAAAGAAGAAGAAGAAGCTTAAAAGTTTTAATCAATACTGTGGGAGCAAACACTCCTTTAATAAACATCTCAAAAAAAGTAAATAACCCCCCTTAAATAATGGCCATTATTCAAAAGGGGATATTGTATTACAAATCTGTAAAATGCGTTGGAAGCAGAATTTATTTCTGCGCATTTTGATACCTCATTTGATACAATAGCTCAGAAAACAATAAAACACCGGTCAATTTAATGTAGTGAGGTCCAGATTTGAAAGTTGCACTTACATACAAATTTTTACAATACCAAAACACTCAGATATCATTACGCAGATTTCCTCCCATTACACTGAATACAAAATCAATACAATTTACTGCAACTTTCCAATCTTGGGTTACGTTGATTTAAATGCACGCTGTGACGTCAATATTTAGTCAATTGCTGCAAATGAGGTGTCAATAAATTCTGCTTCCAACGCATTTTACAGATTTGTAATACACTCACCCGTTTTTAAATAATGGTCATTACAGTTAGCAGCCTGGACAACCGATTCTTTTGTTCTGCAAGGCTCACTCAGTCATTTAATGAGGCAATACAAACGATCGAATTTGGTGTTGAAATGAGCTAAATTTTGCGTTACACCTTTTCATTGTAAAATTAATTTTTCTCGGCCAAATGAAAAGCAATCCTTTTCATTGTTTCAGTAAATGTCAGGAAAAACTGTAGTGCTTGATACTGTATTTTTTTTCAAATCCTAGTGTTAAACTTAGGCGTGAAATTTAGTCATTTAGTGTAAGATTTTCGATTTTGATAGGCTTAAACTCTGCCCGCGAGCCTTTTTTTTTGGATCAACCTTTTAGCTTTTCAAAGTAAGATAGTTCGCTAATGAAGGATTTTTCCCAACTTTCTAACGCACATCACCGTGAGCGATATATCATAGTTTTGTCAGAATTTCCGTTTTGATATCACCATCTTTCACTGTCGGCTGAAAAAATTTCAAAATCAACACGTGAAATCTAAGGCTAGTACTAGCATTGTGGATCGATATCCCTGGGTTTAATAGGAATACCGGCATGGCTATAGTGTTGCCAGAACTTCAATATAGCAAAGAAATTCCCAGACCTATAGCGCTCCTACTGATCATGTTTAACCAGAACACCCAATTGGGGATTTAATCGCTGGTCGGGCAATTTGCTTTCAATGAAAAATTGACCTGGATAACAACAAAGGAAATATCGACTATTTCTGCTGGTTGCTCTCGAGATAAAAGTACTCACCATTACCTACTTTTACTTAGTTTGACATTTTCGGAGCATGAATGGAAAAAGGGTAAAACAAAAACGGAAATTCTGACAAAACTATAACATATAGACCCACACGATGTGCTTTACAGAGGTGGGAAATATCTTTCTTTAGCAAACTATGTTAATTTGAGACGCTAAAACATGAATTCCGTAAAAAGCTCGCAGGCGAATTCAAGGCCTATAAAAATCAAAAATATCACACTAAAAGACACAATTTGATGCTTAATTTTAACACCAGGATTTAAAAAAAATGTATATCCAAGCACCAAGTTTTTAACTGACATTACTGAAGAAAAAAAAATATTGCTTTATATTTGACCGAGAAAATTATTTCATAGCAAAAAGGTGTATCTCTGAATTGTGCTGATTTTTACATGTATCGATCGACTTTTAGCGCGACTAAGCATTTCTAAAGAATTGGTTGTCCAGGCGGCTGACTGATTATTTAATGGGGTTAGTGATATTTTTTGAGATGTTTATATGGGACAGTGCAGTAGCTAGGGCGCACGGAAAGCCACATGCCCTTTGGCGCCGTCTTCGAGTGGGAATTGACTGATTCAGGGCGCCATATATCAATTCTATAATTATGTATACGCCTCCTCCAAGTGGTCAAAATATTCACGGGCATTTCAACATAAATATTTATTTGAAATACGTAAATTTAGCTCGATTATAACCAAATTAGTTATATTTGTGAACATTTTCGCGAGGACCAGTTTTAGGAATAGGGGCGTAATTCTGTATCTTTGCTCCCGAGCGTCATGACCCCTAACTATGTCATTGATATATTATATAATCCCTATTGGTCTGTTCTTATTTTGTTTGCGGTATTTTTATTAGGTTTATGTTTTTCCCTTTTCACTTTATAGAGAGAAGGATGATTTATTTATACAAGCCAAGAACCCCTATGCACTATAAAAGACAACTACACGGGCCAATCAGTGGTTCACAACAGTTTAACAAGAATGAAGGAGTACAGTGACTTGAGACTACGTGAGATTCTTATGCACAGCAAATTGAAAGTGGGGGCCAGGTTGTTCAGTTCCCCCGAATGGAGTCTGATTAGGAGCAAATTTTAACGTTTTTTAACGTTTTCCCCCAAATCCCCCGAATGACCAACAAAGGTTGGGGATGCCCCCCTGCCCCATCCCCCCCCCCCCTTTACGCACGCCACTGATAAAGTGAGGCGTATTCCATCACACTGCGAACTTAGACCTTGTAAACGGTTGCTCTGCCTCTCACATCAAGTTTGTTTGCAACTCTCCTCAGAGCGACTGTCCTGCTCTGGGTAAGACGCTGGAGACGTGCTTTGTCCAGGTCAGCTTGCTGTCAACGGTGACTAGCAGGATCTCCAGCTCCTCCTTCTCCATATAGGGGGTGAGGCCCACTATTGGTTTCTTCAATGTAATCAATGATTTTTATTTCGCTCTTTTAAAATCATTCCAAGATCTACTGCCGTTTTACTTCTTAGTCATGTTAGTTAGATTTAAATAGTCAAATTTAAAAAATGAAATAGAAGATTCGGTGAAAATCGTAGATTTATAGAATTTCAAAAATCGATTTTGCATTATACTTTTGTACATGCCAGAAGTTCCCTAATTTGCATGGGTGCCCTCACATCATGACGTCATAGCGACATTATGTTGGGAATGTTTTTACTTATTATGGTATCAATGGATACAGGAGACACATAGCTATATAATTGGTAACAAATATTACGGTATATGATGTTTTTAATAATTATGATAATAAAGGGGTTGCACACCCCCCTCTCGTAGTCGTAGTCCGTGTTACAAAATATGCCTCATTGATTCTAGGGTTAAATTGGTCTGTATAAGTAGATTTTCTACTATAAAAATAAAGTAAACAGTTTAAAAATGCCACTACTAGATTGCCACAACTGTAAAATCACTTCTGCGAAGTGATTTAAAATAAATAAAAATCATAATTTTGCCACTTTCTTTACGGAATTTTGCAGAATTTATTGGCAATCGTGCGAAAACCAAGTGGAATGACCACTAAGATCCCCTGGATTTCTTTTTGTGGGGCTATCTTAAATCACAAGGCCTCCTGCAGCCTTGATGAACTCCAGAGACACATAATTACACAAGTCCAGGCAGGACGTCTGTCATAAGACGTGGTGTTAAATTCTTAATGCCGTGTTGAAGAGAGCTTATACCTACATATAGAGGAATAATGGCCATGCCCTGGTAATATTGTCAATTACGGTAAAGAAAGTGGTTACACATCTGCTTTTCATGTTGTGTTTAATTTAATTGACTTCGCGCAAATGCACTTTTACTCGGCTCGCAAAAGCAGCCACTGATTCTTTATTAACGGCCGCACTCCGGTGACTATACACTACAGTTAAGGGAGGACAAGATGTTGATTTAGCTGTCAACTAGATCCGGAGAAGATTACAGCCTAATGCTTATACTCATCGGCAACAATTTGATAATTATTGTAAATCAAAACTAGTGTTTTATTAATTATCAATTTATAGTTGATGCAACATCAGCTCAATTTTGCTCATGTGCAAAATCTTGTATAGAATATATCGTACAACAATACGTTTGTTTCATATCTCAATTAGTTGTCTCTCGTAGTAATAGTGCAGTAATAAAGGGAATCCTATTTTTCCTCCATACTATAGTTAAGACCACACTGATGGCAAAGGAGCCATAGTAATTCACATACAGCTGATTGAACAGATTATATACAGTGAACAAATGAAAACGATTTTTATTATTTGCTTTCCGTTACAATTTATAGATAACAATAATAAATTAGGGAGACGGAGCTATACAATGAAACATTATGAGGGCGAAACGCAAAGAGAGCGTGCGACAAAGAGTAAGTGAGAGAGAAGAAAATGCGGTGAGAAAGAGAACGAGCACAGATGATTCAGGAGACAAGCGCATTGAATTATGTAACTTGACGAAGGGTAAGGAGCGATAATGCAACAAAGTCAAACTGGGTTAAAACCAAGAATAATGACTGTAAGAAATCCTGTGTAAAAATAATACAGCCCACAAAACTGGGTTGTCATGAGGGCTTTTAAACAAAATCTGAGGCAGTATGCTATTTCCGTTTGAAGATTTCTATACAGTAAAGACATTCTAAGTATCAGATAATGTCAACAAAGTTGAATAAAATGTTTCTAAAACTTGACAACTTTCGAGTCTTCTTCGGGCGTTCGAATCTAAAATAAATACACACAATTTTTGTTATATTGTTTTGTCCTTAATTGTCAAATAAATGGAGATTTTAAGTTGTCAGTTGCTATGGCGAAAACTATATTTACCATGGCTATCTCCGCGTTGAACAATTGCCTTTTGGACACAATGACATCTGATTGATAACTGTGTGTAATTTTTGTTTGAAATAGCACACTATGGTAACAATTTGCACTCGATCTTTGGTAGTCAACGTCCAGGGTGTCATTGATATTAAAGAAAAGAACAGCTGATATTTTCGAAGTATATGTGTTGTTATTTCATTTTGTTTTTTCTTCAATTCCTCTTTTCATCTTATTCATTCTCCTACCGTTTGCTCCAATTAATTGTTATTACGCACCAAATGTACACCCATAGTGGGTAGGAGAACATGAAAACTAATATGAGATACTGTATTAGGATCACATATTAAGTATCATGTGAGAGTATACTCTTGTACTCCAGAAGACAGGATCACATATTAAATGTGCGACACTATGGAATATAAAAACTAGTAATTTGATAAGTTAAAATAAGATTTTTAACGGAATAAATCTAAATAATATGATTATGCAGTTTATTCCGTTAAATATTTACCCCATAATTTCCCTCATTCTTCAGGCCCTGCCCTCTATCGGGTGCTAATTTAAAGTTTAAGCTTGATTGCTATTGTTTCTTTATAAGCCTGCGGCGCAACCTTGAACAATATTGTCTCTTTGTAAGCCTGCGGCGCAACCTTGAACAATATTGTCCTTGAGATAACGCCCCGTAGCCACCAAAAAAAAGCCCCATACCTCATTTCAATTTTTAACATACCCATATCCTGCTTTTTATATTCCATAGTGTCGCACATTTAATATGTGATCCTGTCTTCTGAGTACAAGAGTATACTCTCACATGATACTTAATATGTGATCCTAATACAGTATCTCATATTAGTTTTCATGTTCTCCTACCCACTATGGGTGAAATGTACGTGGTTTCAAACACGAACTCACCTCCACACGATCTTATTTATGAATAAACTATATCCCATATAATTGTAACGGTGTCTTTGACCAAAGCCTTGCCCCAAGAAAATTTGATTATTTGTATAGAGTTTGTTTCATATGCTGACTATGTTTAACGGGCATGTTGTTTTGTTTGTAATGTTTGCCATCCACATAGTGTCGTAAATTTCATTGAAAATAACAACGACCGCTTGCGGCGTTTTGTCGGTTGTAGATGTTGAAAGGTCAAGTTCAAATTTGTTATTAGCTTAATGACAATTTTGACAAAATGGTTTAATATAGAAATTCACTCTTATGTAATAAATGCATATTTTGAATTTAATAATTGCGTAATTAATTTATGTAGATGTTAGGTAAGTGGCAAAATACGGGCAAATAAAGGATGATACAAAATGTTTGATTTATATAGGGTATGTCCAATATTAATTGATTATAGGCACTCCTGCTACTAGCTAATGTAAAAATAACTTTATTTGTCCTCACACCATCTCAGGAAGATAGGGTCGGTTGGTCAGGATGTGTGTGTGGGTTTTTTTAGTTTTCCACGCAATGGAACTTGATCTAATTTGATTTACAAACAATAAGAAATTAATACATACGCTTTCAAGTGTGAAATTGAATATACTTAGCATCAAAAACACCTTCAAAACAAAGTAGCAAAGTTGTACGCATATTATAACATTAAACAAAATATATTTATATGGTATGTAATGAAACCTTTAATCGTAGCTTTAATTAACAAAATAATTACGGATAGCAAACAGAGTGGTTGGAATGGTTCATGCTGTGGAGTGGCCTGCAAGATCACCAGACCTCACACCACTTGATTTCTTCCTTTGATGCAAACTCCACCACACTACCAGCTAGACTCCAAGATCTTCGCAAAGTATTACTGCTGCATTTGCAAGTATCGGGCGCACAAGGATGGTACGCAACGCAATTAATGCAATGAGGACCAGGATTGAAACCTGTATTCGCCAAGCTGACAACCAGGTAGATGGCAGAACAGCACAGTATACTCACTTCAGAGGAACCAAAGACAACCCAAACAGTCTTTTCAGAGCTACCTTCTATTCCAAGAAGAGAAATGACTTATGTTGTAAAAAAAAGCAAGAAACAACAGAGTAAGAAAATTAATAAAACAAAAAGGCGTAAATAACCAAGAAAAATAAGTAAATACAAGTATGGCAAAAGAAGTCCCATCCCACATCCAGTTTACCCCCATATTAATGACAAAATCCATAGCCGATAACCCCACCGGTAAGGCCCATTCCTAACTTGAGTTATTTTCTAAAGTTATCATTGATAAATGTTTGATATTCATGCATGGTACGCGTACTCTCTCAATCTTGAAGTAGCCAAATCTCATAATGAAAGACGGGTACATTTCTTAAAAAGAGCATATCTTCAAAAGTTGTTAGCAAATGGAAATATTGTTTTCAGTTCATTGAAGCTAACGATATAAAGGTTCATTTACATAGCAAACTATATTTGATCAACTTTTCATAAATACGAGAAAACGAGGGTGCAATGAATGTTTTGTTTAGGGGCACCCTGTATAATGTCTACAGAACACACACGTTAATGCTTCCGAATGTTGATCCCATTACTGTCAAAGTGACGTAATAATCGGATATATTTTCTTTATAGAGTGCCTCATTTCAAATGTTTAGTTTTAATTTTGGTTTTGGTTTTGGTCACGTGGTTTCCTATTGTCCTGCCTAACCACTTGAATCACAAGATATCGAACTCATTGCTTCTACCTTTTGTTAAAAACTAAACATTTGTGACAGCTAGTTTCGGTTTTGGTTTCAGTTTCTTATAAGTGGTATGACGAAGAAAATTACAGGGTTTGAAGTTACCTGATTGAAGTCTACAAAAGAAATGTTTAAATTTCGCAGTGCAATATTCACGAGCAGAGAAGTCGAACAAAGCAGTCTACATTTGAAAGCATTGATTTAGTTTGAAAGCATTGACTTGAGACTACGAAATAGCCTTAGCTTATTTAACTGTGAAAATATATAGAACATCGAAATATGTCCACACACATTACAATAGATACTTGACAGATTATACACTTGATTGATATAATAGGCACTTCAGTGATATAGACACTATTATACACAACTCTATTTATGTGCATGTCGCATGACGGAAGATCAATATCATAGAAAGCTGGTTTAAATGGACTTTTATTCAATTTATTTATTGGAGAAGTACGACGATTTTTACTATGACCCTTCCGGGACTTCGTAGAGAAGAGAGAGAGAGAGAGAGAGAGAAGAGATCGTCAGGGAAAGGGTGTGTGTGTGTGGGGGGGGTAAGGGAGAAAGAGAAACAGAGGGGAGAGAGCATTGGAAGTGGTAAGGGAAGGAGGGGAGAGGGGAGCTCAAGGGTGGAGTGGAATAATAGGGAAGAGTCGATATCGAGTGTGGGGAGGGGGAGGGAGGAGGTTATATATAGGTGGCGGAGGGAACATAGGTAAGAGGTATGGGTTGTGCTTTCCGGGGAATAAACTAATTCATAATCAAATCATCTACATCATCATGCATCGCTTATATTTCAGACAAATAAACAAACCACCCCCCCCCACCCCCTCAATATATGCACATGATTTCTACATGTAGGCCTCGTAGAACTCGGGTGTAATTATAAGGTGTCATGAAAGTGTGCCACCTACGGAAGAGAGCAACTGTCGCCCGTTTTGATAGATTTCCGATAATGAAGATGTTAGCACAATAGGCTATTATATACGTATGGTTATAGGCCATTATACTTTTAGTTCATCTCCACTTTTTAATCCCTTGATTTTTGGTTTCTGAACAAAAGAGAAACCAAAACTAATGATTTGAAATGAGGGAATGTAGCCTAGATCAGTGAACATAGCTCTGGTATCCAAGGGCTCTCTTTCCCACTATTAAAATGAAAGCACAATTGGTACATACACAGCAAACACAAAACGCTTTAGACATCATTCACAAAAGGTTATAAAATTTTGTCAGAAAACGTTTAAATGTCGGTTATATATAGGGCCCACAACTTATAAGTTCCCCCTAATGCTTTTTGAAAGAAATCGAAAATTATTTAAAGAAATGTAAAATTATAAAAAAGTTATGAGTAACCTTATTAAGATAAAATCTGGATTCATCAGAGAATAACACATTTGACCAGCGTCGCCGGGTCCAACGTCGATGACGTCGCGCGAAGTTCAGTCTGACTCGACGGTGGTGGTCTTGAAGAATCAACTTCTTGATGGGTCTTCTGGCTTGTGGCTGTACCTCATGAAGTCGATTTCGAAGGGTTTGCACACAAAACATCTGATTCCGAGCTTGTCCTCGACGTCTGTGCACCCGTTTCTTGATCTGGTTAGCTGTATAAAAAGAAAGAGAAAACGTGGTGAAAGACAACTTATGAAAATCGTAAAATGTGTAAGTCACATTTGTTTGGAAAACGAGTACGACATAATTTATTGAAACGCAATAACTAACCAGATTTCAGCCAGATTCACTATAGACGTGTCCTGACGAACAGACGTGACACGTCGACGAGGTGCTCTCGGCTGATTTTTCACCTCTCCTGTCAACTGAAACTTTTTTCTCAATTTTCGCAACTCCCATACGTCGAGCAATTTCTTTCATCTTTACATTTTCATCTAGCAAACTTATTGCTCGACCGCGAAGTAATTCGGGCAAACGCGGCATTATTAAAATGTGACTTTTCACATGTGATGAACTACTGGCGATGTGGTCTATTCTCCTGCAGTACATATCCCTTCCATCTCAGCCATTTATCATTAAGAAGAAAATAATGTGACACCTGCTTTGCTTTTGAAAAAGAAGAAGACGAATACCAAAGATTAAGTTTTCTTTTACAAACACATGAATATCCCTGGACTCCTATGGACTCAGATGCAACTTTTAACACTGTTTAAAACGGTCTCTTTTTTTACATAATGAACCATTGTGACTAAACAAAATGACGCGTGACGCTAAAATTTGGTCCACGTGTGTAAAACAAATAAGGCTACCCATACCTTTTTACACGTTTGCATTTCGTCGATTTATTTTAAAAAGTATTTAGGGGGAACTTATAAGTTGTGGACCCTATATACAGTAAGCCAAAGAATTAAGGTACCAGTTATGTTCACCCATTTATATCATAACCAAAGACAGATATGTCATAATTGGAACCAGCAGCCAATATCTGCATCTTTTAGCTCGAATTTAAGACCTCGTTCGTTGAAATAAGGATACGACGATCCAAAAACCCAAGGAAGATGCCAATTTAAAAGTTGCAGTTTGCTCCATTGCATGCCTATTGATTTATACACAAAGCGTTCGCGAACAAGAGAACTATCGCTGTGCTTCCATTGATTAAAAACACGTTAGATTTGCTGATCCTATAATACAAATATACCCACACAAATACTATAAATTCCAAATATAAATTGCATGCAAAACATTTCGCAAAAGACGCTTGGGCATTGTGATGTCCCCTGGTATATCATAGGATTGATTGAGGCATTGAGCATCAGGCATCAGACACCCCCAGCCAGCTAATTGGGAGACAGGCTTTTAATTGCCTACAGGTTGGAGATAGTGGGAGATCAAAATGGCAGCCTGCATGAGCAAAACGGATGGCACACATGTGCTGAGATTGATTCCATTTTTTATATCTAACATTTGCAATGTAAATGCAAGAGATTCAACAGAAAGACTTAGCAGTTATTCAGGAACCTAGTGGAGGTAAAGTTGGTATGAAACCATCTCAAAGAACTGTTAGGGACTGTTGCGTTATTGACCGAAAGACCTGCCTGGGACGACCGGGACGAAACAAGCTTAGCTACCCGATGAAATTCAAAGACCGGGACGGAAGAAGCATGACCATGATGACCCCGAGATCGATCATGTTTTCAAACAGCAATTTGCGGTGGTCAATTTCAAGTGCCCGTTCAAGTGCTTTGCTGAAGTGGTCAATTAGTTTGGTCACCGATTACATTGATCGTAACTGGAGCACTGGACTAGTTTTTATAAACCATGTTATTGATTTAGAGAAACGATTCCTGATTAAGGTTAAACAAAGTGTTGAAGGGCTTTACCTCCAGAAAAAATATATTATTACCTTATACGTAAGAAAATATGTCTACTTATCATGTGAAATAAAAAATCCGGAAAAAATGTGTGAAAATGTGTTTTAGCCTATTTTTTAGCTCTTGTCAAGCACTATTATTCGATTTGTTTACAAGCGCCAAGCAACTGTCGTCTAGGAGAGTGATTGACATCTTGAAGAATGGAATCTGTATAGTTCATGAATATTCATGTAGTATTTATACAACCTGTATCCCAGCCATTTTTGCTTAGCTATCATAATCGTTCATATACACCAATCCGAGAAGCGTTTACTGTATTTGGCCCTCTATTGACGGCAACACAGATGTACCAGAGCGGGAGATTTAATTCGTAATTCAATACTCATGATTGTGTATTGAATATCACTGTTGTGTACAATTCCGGGTACAATTCTGTATAGCACACAATAAATAATGGATAGAACCCCCGACCTCGGGACACCGCAGTTTTACATCGGGGACACCGCAGTAATGGCGAAGTCGGATAGGTGTATAAGACGCCCATATGATCCATGGTGTTAAACTGATATTCAGCAACTTTATATCTCTCGATCTTTGCGATCCGAAATATTGAATTTCAACTTTAGGCACATCTCTAGCAAGATAATTAAATACCTGTCACAAATAGAGGTCTTGAAATGTTACTTGCAACGTTAAAAATGTGAATAGAGAACAAATCGGGTTCAAACATGCTTCAAAAATATGAAGGTAATTGTCAACGCCTACTACCTGAATAGCCGGAAGAGGGCAGACTTCATAAGGGAGTGTTCATAACATATTTTAGCGGGGGACAAAGAATTTGGAACTTATTTCGGGAAATTTCCTGGGTTTTTTGTTTTGTTTTTTTATTTTATCTTCCTGTTCGGGTGTTTCGGTTGGCACATTTTCGGGGCATTTTCATGCACTTCACAGGAGTTTTTTCGTGGCTTCTCTGTAGCTGTCGTGTGTCTTTTTCCCCACGTACAGGGTATAAATAATAAATTAATATATGAAAAAAAGAATCTGGAACTTCAACGTCAAAAAACAAAACAAAAACAAGACAAACTGTACCCTGCTAAAAATATCAACCCCTATCCTCTCTGAGAATAAAAATAATAAGACTCCAAAAAAAAAAAAAAAAAAATATTTTTTCGGGGGATAATTTGGGATAAGTTCGGGCCTATTTTATTGCGACAATTTTCAAAATCTATAAGGTGAAATGTGTCGTGGGGATGTCCGGCAGATTTGGGGTGCATTTTCAGCCATTTAGTTTAGACTGTTGTATTTTTAGCCATGATTTTATTGACCCTCAGTGTCATGAAAATTAGGTTTAAGAAGGGTATTTTTCAATAATTTTCTCGAAAAAGTAAAAATTTGCGAAAACTTTCAGTCCAAAAGTTGATACAATTTTGGGTCTGTTTTATTCAAATTTGGTTTAAAATCGTACCGTAGTTTTTCGGAGTCACAGCCTCACATCCTTACCCAAACCAACTTGAGAAGGTTCCCCCGGGGTGTGTGCAAATTTGCAATTTATAGGCCTACACTCGTTATTTAAGCCTAAAATCAAAGTGTTAATACCATTAACACTGCCATGGCCCGTTTTGTCGTGATGACTGGCTTCCAAAATGTAGGCCGTAAATTATAAATCTGGTCCCGCTAGAGGTGTGTTTTTTACCCGCGGAGGTCTCTCCCTCGGGTTCGTGGATGTGCCACAGTTTTGGGGTAGGCCTATCTTTTCAACGACTATGATGGGTGGGTTTACAGCGAAGACCAACTTTTGGGCGCATTTTGGCAAAAGGGCCCTTAAAAAAGCGTCAAATTAGGCCAAATTTGGGTGACTTTGATCCCCGCGGTACAAATGTTTTGAAGAGACCCGCCCAGAGGTGTTTTTATAAAAAAATGGTCGGGCCTGCTAAACCTCCGGAATCAAGCATGGGTAGGCATACCAAAATGCCTTGAGACCCCCCCAACCCAGCGCCGGGACCTCCATGACATGATATTCTCCGCGAGTCCACCAGAAAATATAAAAATATAACATTTTGATAGGCCTACTAGGCCTATATTTGTCTGTAAACCTTTCTTGTAGTTGTAGGCTACCGCGTATGTCTACCGTGATGACAGTAGCGTAGCTGCCGGGGGGGGGGGGCAATTGCAAAAATTGCCTATTTGGGGAGAAAGAGGAAAAAAGAGAGGGTGAGAGGAGGGGCAGAGAGATGGGGAATCCAAACGATATGCAATACAGCTCAATAGGCCTACCATATACGATTATTATCAATAAGCCTGGCAAAAATTGTCTATTTGGGTCCCCGCCCCCAGTGGGAAATTTGGTGGATTTGGGCCCCGCCCCTAGGGCCTACAGTCTTGCCCCTCCTGGAAAAAATCCCACTACGCCGCTGCGTGATGATGTTGCAAAGTTGCGGAAGTTCATTCATAAATTTCCCATTTCCACTCGACAACAACAGGCCAGCACCAGCGCGCAGTAGCTAATCCCCGAGCTAATCAGAGACATGTGCGTTTCTCTTTCAACAGAAAATATGTGACCATATGACTGACACGATCATGTACGCTTCAAATAATTATGCTCTCGGCGTCAAAAGTATGATAATGGAAAATATTTATAATGAACACTCCCTTATTTAGCCACACCTCAGTTCCTTTCTCGGGTTGCCTGGTATATATCAGCAAAATCCTACACCTATCGCCTTCCCTTGGTAAAATCCCTGATAAAAACTCGTGATATTGAAATTGAATTTCAGCGCCAGAACTTCCGTCATTCTTGCATCATGGATGGATATGCAGTTGCGCCACTTGGGGGGCTTTGCAGTATTTCCCCAATATTTTTTCTTTCCCACACAATTTGTAGGCAAAATCCCCACAATTATGTAATTTTCCACTTTTTGCGGCAATTTATTGCAATGATTTCCAACGGCCCCCGTCTCTTATTAACTTCCCCCCATGCCCCGCAAAAAAAATTCTGGTTCCGCCACTACGGGTATGGCCATAGCTAGGGAGCTTTCCCACCCCACCCCCAGTTGCCCTTGGTTATGCTGGACGTATGAGAAATTTAGAGCTTGTTCAATTCCACCAATTTTAGAAATTTTAAAGGTAGGCCTATATAGGCCTACAGTGTATATAGCCTATTAAAACGGATCACAGTCAAATAAAATATCGTAGGCCTAATAATTTTACCAATGGCATTTATTGAGCTGCTCACTTCTTGAAAATCCTATGGTTTAATATTGATATTATATAATTGAGCTCCTTGTCAAGCTCCTCAGTACACATAGGAGAGTGACTAACTGAGCTCCCGCTATTTTCAGAAATGAAGGCCTGGCCTATTAAATGAATAATTAGGATTGAGGCAGCCCTTTGTCTCATTTTACAGAACTTTTTTTTAATCCCCCCAAATTAGTGGGTTTTTTTAATGGGGAGTAGGCTTTTAAAACGAAATTCAAATTTGGCAATATTTTCCATTGCTTAACGAATTGATCTGCGTGAAAATGCCTAAACATGTGGCCAGAGCAGGATGAGTGGTATAAAAATCTTAACTTGTGAGAAAGGCAGGCCTATGGGGTTGTATGAGGCTGTGGATCACGAAATGCCCCTTTAATGTGTGCTAGGTAAAGTCATTCTTCCTCTCTTTCGACATGCCAAAATTTATTCCCTCCCCCGGCCCCGGCTTGCCCAAAAATTGCTTTCTCGAAAGGCTGTGCAAGCAGTACCGGTATTAGCCTACTAATTATAAGCCAAAATTTCCAAGCGACTCGCTACAAATCGCTTGCCTCCCGTCTCGGCCAGCCAAAAATCGCTTGTCCGCACCCCCTGGACTGCCAAATTTTGTGGCCCCTCCCCTTGGCCTGCCAAAATGCCCCACCCCTTTGCATAGGCCTAGGCCTATATGCCAATTTTTGGGATCCCCAATTTCCATACCCATACCTTAAATGGATTTCTAAATATCTACCTGTTGCAAGCGCAGCAAGCATGAAAATGTGCACATTTTTTTCGCGCCCTAACTACCCCCCCTCACACACACACACACACACACATTTTCCCTCCCATGCACCAGGTTCATTGGCGCTAGATTTTAAGCTAGAAAATACCTAAATATTTTAAAATCTAAACTCGGCAACAGCACTTTGTGACGTAAGGAATCTGGCAAATAGAGCCCGTCGGCCGTCGTACGTAAACAACGTGTTTTAAAAAAAAAAATGAGAGTGTCACTTCTGTCCAAACAATTTCGAATTTTGGCCTTGAGCAGCGACAATCAGAGGTAAGAAAAACACAGTATGACGCAGCTTGAAATATAGAATCACTATATCAATTTTGAAGTTTGTACTTCAAAGCACAAGCCGAAACGAGGTGAAATGGTTCTAAAAAAATTGATTTCGCTGTATCTTTTATCGCGAAACTAGACAATTTGGCAGCAGCGAGTCGGAAAAATAGCAAATATCTCAATTTTCTGCTATCGAAATTAAAATTTAAATAGCACCTGCATGTAGAAGAGGGTTTATAGAAATAATGTAGGTCAGAATTTTGTCTATGAAATCGTGCACGGAATTATTATTACTGGTTACAAAACGACATACAAGTGGAGGCCATTTTACTTCAAATTCGGCCAACATGTAAGCTTACTAAAACAAATCCAGACAAGCAATATCAAGAATGAATATGCACATTCTTTTATTGACTTGTTTGTAATGTGCGTCGTAGTTCCCAACAAAATCGCCACTTCCACTGAGAAATTATGGCCGTGTTCCCAAAAATCTTGATGCTCCGGATATTGAAAAAAATTGAAATGTTTGAAAAGTACATTTCTTTTTGAGCCAAGTGGAAAATTCAAGCATAATAATGACCCTTACACTTTCAGCTTTTAGACGTAGTTTGCGTTTTCTCTCTACGATATTTATTTCCAGAAATAGATAATTTTAAAGGGGGCTACATGCAGTCTAATTGTGGATCGATAATTACAAAGTTTAGTATAACCTTAAACCGTCTTAATTACTATATATTTCTTTAATTTATAATAAATAAAATGATACAACATTTAAATCACGAGCAGTATTATAATATGCCTATACATATCATGCTTTATGGACGATCCTGCCCAAGCTATATAAACATTTATTCGATTAAACTTTCGCAACAAGCAAGACAAGGTTAAACATGTTTTAGCTGTATAAACATACTTTTTATTTCATTGAAAAAGCTTTAAAAAGTTTTGACGTAAAAGAACTGGATGCAAACAAGTTATTTACTAATTTAATATTCATCTATCATATCCATTTTTCATTTCAATATTTAAGCAGTTTCTTGTTTTTTATTCATTAATTCATTTTTATTTTGACATATTTATTTATTTATCTTTAGGGTCATATTGAATTTTAATATTTGCTTTCGTTTAGGACTAGTTTATCAGATAATAGACTCAGATGTATATGATATTTTAAACTTTAATCTATTGCATCGTTGAGCTCCGGGGTTGAGCCATGAGGAAAAATAATCTTATTTAAAAGTTGTATGCACTTTAACATGTTTAAGAAAATCGTGTTTTTATATTACTTGGTTGTGATTCGAGAGCCTGATTTGCAGCAGTGTAGCCAGCCTTATAGAGTGAAGTAGAACAACCAAATATTCGTCCCATTTGTCATTTTTCTCGTCCCGTTTTTAGTAATTTTAACGACATTTTTCTCTTTGCTGTTCCCATTTTATCCCTGAAAAATGTCTGGGGGTATATACCTCCGGCTCCCCCTGGCTACACCACTGCTGACTTGGCTCAGATCCAAAATATAGTGCGTGCTACCAGTATACATTTTGAGTTATTAATTTGCGTGTAGGCCTACTAGTTTTTTAGCCAAAATTAAAAACATATAGGCCTACTATTTTCCAAACAGATCGAATAGTTCTTAAGAAAATACGTCAATACTGCTGAAGGTCTTCTTTTCTCTACTTTTGACTTTTGGACTATAGAATTAATAAAACTTTATTTTTTTTAGATTGTGTAAAATTTAAAATAAATAACTTTCAAAAGCAAATTAATAATCCTTATATTATTCGCCATAATTATTATTTTATTATAATTAGTCACAGACCCTGCAGCCTATTCAGCAATCATCGATCAGAATCAAACATTTGACAGCGAAATGCTATTATATGCGGTCAGCTTCCTTTTGTGTTGTGATAAGTGGTTTTGAGAAGTTATTACCAATTATAACAATAGCATCGAGTACCGGTAATTTACAAGATCGATTCTCACGGCGGGCGGTCGTGATGCTCATCTCAATTATCTGGTTTATGAATGACCTTTTCATTCTTCAGTGATTCCAGGGGACGATGATGTAAAGAACACGGCCCGATTATGTATTCGTCTACCTTGATCGTCCGACCCGGAAAATTCTGCGGGTCAATAACGCAACAGTCCCTTAAGCTTAAGCTAGCTGTGGCTGTGCTGTGTTATTTCTGTCATGACATGACTTTGAGTAGTGTACACGAAAACGCGAGCTGCATGCATTATCTGGTCAACTGGCTACAGAGTACAGACTAGTCTTCATGGAAACTACAGATAGAGATCAAGACATGATATGGATAACAAATGACTCTAGATCATCTCATGCCACAATGATGGCACTGTCAATGATAACACATTAATATTATTGCTCTATCATGCTAATTGCTATACATGATATGATTGTGCATGTGTATTATAACTTGTGAAGCAGGCCGGTTTATAGCTAACATGGTTAAAGCCCCACCTGATGATGTAATTAACCCCAAAATAAATGTTCTCTCTCTCTGTGTCAGGTGGCGCTGTGTAGCGCTGCTGTGGTCTTCACAAGAGTACGCCATCTCACTCGATCCGATGCCAAGTGTGTTGCACCTTGCATTCCCTGGTTAGAAACCAGCTTCACGTCATTAGTCCAAGATGTTGGTGGACGTCCTCTTCCTCGTTTGCCTTCCATGGCCCCTTGCAAAATCTGTTTTTCTACACCTCCATGTTTCCTGACAATATGGCCAAAGTACTTCAGCTTTCTCTCCATTATGCCGCTTCTGATGGTTAGACTTGTACCAATCTTGTCAAGGATCCAGGAATTTGTTCTCCTGTCTTTCCATGTCACTCGTAGAAGCCTCCTGTAACACCACATCTCAAAAGCATCTACTCTTTTCCTATCATTCTTGGTCATAGCCCAAGACTCGCATCCATAAGTGGCAATGGAAAACACAGTTGCACGAAGTAGGCGTACCTTGAGGTCAATGGATAGGCCTCTGCTTTTCCATATGCTTGACATGCCCTGCACAGTTGTCCTTGCAATAGCCAGTCTTCTCTTAATTTCAGTTGTGCTGTCACCACTGTTGTTAATCATTGAACCCAGATATTCAAATTGCTTCACCTCCTCAATCTGTTGTCCATCTATCACAAACTCATCACTTTTTCTCTCTCTGTCTACAACCATTATTTTTGTCTTCTTTGTGTTCAGGAGAAGGTGTTTTTCTTCACTGGCTTCTTTGATGCGCTTCAAAAGATCAATCAGCTCTACTCTGCTGCTACAAATAAGAGTGGTATCATCAGCGTACCTCAGGTTAGTAATTCTTGTACCGCCAAACTTCACTCCACCTTCAAACCCCTCCAAAGCTGTTCTCATTATGTCTTCAGAGTAGATGTTAAATAGGTTTGGTGATAGCACACAACCCTGTCGTAAGCCTCTTCCAATCTTGAACCAATCTGTGTCTCCACTACTTGTTCTGACTGCCGATTCTTGGTCTTCATATAAGCAGCTGATCAGATCCACAAGATGACTTGGAAAACCCATCTTTTTCATAGTTTCCCACATCTGAGGGTGGCTAACACAGTCAAAAGCTTTACTGTAATCTATGAAGCACATTTAAAGAGGAAGTCTATGCTCTCTGCATTTCTCAATCACATTCCTGATATTGACAATTTGGTCCCTAGTACCCCTTCCTTCACGAAATCCTGCCTGCTCATCAGATATTTCCTGCTCCATTTTGTTCTTCATTCTCTTGATGATGATCTTCAGAAGCACTTTACTTGCATGACAAATCAGGCTGATGGTCCGGTGATTGGCACACTCTTTCAAATTTCCCTTCTTTGGCAGTGGAATAAATACTGCCCTGCACCAGTCTCTCGGCCATTTCTTCTTTTTCCAGATGATACCACATAGACGCCACATTAGGTCTATCCTTCTTTCCCAGTTGCCTTCCACAACTCAGAAGCTACATTATCAATGCCAGGTGACTTAGCATTTTTCTTTTTTTCCATGGCAAGCTCAACTTCAGATCTCAATGGTGGAGGTTCTTCCTCACTCGTTTCACACTGTACATACACCTTGTCATCTTGTGCCTCAAACAGCTGGGAACTATACTGAACCCATCGCCTTTTGATGTCTACACTTTCGGTAAGAGTGTTACCTTTCTCATCATTTATTACATCCATCCTGGGGGTCCACTTCTTGGTAAGTTCTTTGGCAATACCAAAAGCTATTTTTGAGTCACCCTTACATCTTTCCATTTCCACACACTTCCTTTCGATGTAGTTTCTTTTGTCCTCCTTAACACTTTTGGAGACCTCTTTGTTTAAGCGTGCCCATTCTTCCTTTCCTCCATCTGCCTTTGCTCTCTTCCTGTCATCAGCTAGGTTTAAGGTCTGCTGAGAGATCCACGGCTGTTTCCGTTTCATCTTTCTAGGGATGTACTTCTTTGCTGTGCTCTGGACTGCTTCTTTCATGTCTTCCCACAATTCATTTGGGGTCTGCTCCTCTTCATTAACTTTCAGTAACTCATCAAACCTGTTCTTCACATCTACTGAATATTGAGTGGGAATGTTGTCAACATCATACCTGGTAGGTGGTGCATTGTCTCTCTTAGCTCTCAGTTTTAGTTTTACTTTGGCTACAAGTAGCTGATGGTCACTACCACAGTCAGCGCCTGGTCGTGTCCTGACATTTTGGAGTGATGTTCTCCACCTCTTCCTGACCATGATGTAATCGATCTGGTTTCTTGTTCTATCTCCTGGGCTCATCCAAGTCCACAGTCTCCGTGGATGATGCTGAAATAACGTGTTCCCAATGACTAGGTTATTAGCTTCACAAAATTCATCCAGTCTGTCTCCACGTTCATTTCTGATCCCAAGTCCATATTGGCCTATACACCCAGTTTTCTCCTTCATTTTGCCAATCTTAGCATTCCAATCCCCCAGTACGATGAGTAAGTCTCCTCTAGGTATACTATCCATAACTCCTTGTACCATCTCATAGAAGTCTGTCATCTCACTCTCTGCTGCATCTGATGTTGGTGCATACACTTGTATGATAGATATATTTAAAGGATGTCCTTGCAGTCTTACAGTCATCACTCTTTCATTTATTGGATTATATCCCAAAACACACTTGGCTGTGGTTCTTTCTATTATGAAACCCACACCTCCACGTTTCCTTCCAGTATCTTTTCCAGAATAGATAAACATACTTCCATCATCTGTAGTGAACCTCCCTTGTCCAAGCCACCACAACTCTGTTACTCCTAGGATCTTAATATTGTTTGCAACCATCTCCTTCTCCACAACTTCAATCTTTCCTCCTGACATACTGCGTACATTCCATGTAGCAATATTTATTAGCTTCCTTAAAGGGGTGCTGTTCCTTTCCTTCCTGGGACCGTCAAGAACAGGACTTCCTGTAGCAGGCTTTAATCCTGATCTGTCATCACCAACAGGTGTACTCTGAGCAGCATCTCTCTCTCTCTTACTAGTGTTTTATTGTTTTGAAATAGTAATTGCAGTGTACTGTGTTTACTTTGTGTGAACCTAGTAAAGGGTATTCTGTCCCTACATACGTTGGTCATAACAGCATACATATAGAGTCATTTAGTAGGTTTTTTCTCCATTATCCTAACAGGAAATGTATAAGTACGTGGATTTAGTATGGTTAGGTGATATATAAGGTGCCGTCTTTTATCCTTGTAAGTCGATAACATTGCTTCTCCTAATTGCATAGTTTTTTGTTGTCGATCATCATTGCTTCTATTATTTTGAGTACAGATAAAAGAACTACCGTAGAAACCCGTCTATAAGGAATAGAAGCGACTGTGATGATAGCATATTTCACGCTAGCGCCCTCCACAATATTATATCATTATGGAATTTGAGCAAATTATTTACCGACACAAGCAGGTATACAATGTATTATTTTATCTTTATTTCGCATCTCACGAGCATAGCTCACTTGGCAAGGCATAAGACTTTGGTTCTTTAGATCGGAAGATGGTGAGTTCGAGCCTCATCACTGTCACACAAACTTTTATAAACAAAATATTGTTCAAACTTTTCATTTATATTTTCTTGCATTTTCTAAAGACTCCTTTCGTGATCATTTTGTTTTCATATTTAGTTTAATTTATTCTATTGTTTTTCTTTTATTGTTTCTTTTCTTTGTCTTTTTTTCTTGTTTAATTTTATTTTTTCTTTATTTTTCTTTGATTCATATAATATTGGCAGGATAAGGAGAGGAGGGAACTAAAGACCCATTCAGTGATTTGCTCATCATCCGGACGATCGTAAAAATCATCAAAATTCACCTTTGTCATTGTCATAGATGTGGTAACATAGCCTGCTAGTGGTTCAGCAGAAAACCGTGTGACACATAATATACATTTGGCTACATTTTATTATACGATAAATACGAATTTATTAAACATGGTAACAAATATTCTCTAGCAGATCGGTTATACGATGGAACTGGTAGGCATAGGCCTATTATAAATTCGGGATATTAAATATCTTCCTGACGAGACAGATCTGCGCATTTGGTCAAAGACGATTCCTTACTAGCGAATTAGTTGAATCGCTATGGCTGTTGGTCGGACCTCTCATCTCTCCACATCGATTGTGACCTATCCCCGACATTGCCCTTATGAACTCACATCCTCCTGTTTTATTCCAATACGCTGGCGAAGTTACGTAATAATCGGATTAACTACCATAGCAATAGGTGAAAACAATTTTTGAATATAGAGTGTATGCAATAAACCCAAGCGGAACGAGAGTTGCTAAGTAACCGCTACCCGAACCATAAACACATGCATGATCAGACAACAAGTGTTCAATTTCCCCATAGCTTCCCACGTTGTACACATGTCAGTCGAATTTGGCGGTGTTGGTTTGTTTGTCCTCCAAGTTATAGCATTGTTCACTTTGTGTTGAACATTGTACGTGGGCCTCACTGTAATAACTCAAAGATAACTGTGATCATCATTTCAAGAGGTCACTCTCCCGATTAAGCTAAACAACCTATGTGGAGGAATTTTATGCATGAGCAATCACATCAATGACGTAGTAATGAATACCCTCTATACCGCGTTATACACTGATACGTTCAGGCCGTACCTCTTCATTGAACCATATCATGCTGCACCTGTAAGATCTTTGAAAAGACCAGTATTGTATTCAATCTATGATTGCAGACATACACAGTACAGGTGATGAGTGTAACCTGCTTGTAGCGCAGCGCGATATGTTCAAAATTGTTTTCACCTATTGCTATGGTAATTAATCCGATTAATTACGCAACTTCACCAGCGTATAATGGCCGAATAAATTCTGACCATCACTTGGCTTGTTGGATTCGTCTATACTACAATTCGCTGTCGAAGTGACGTAATAATCGCAATAACTACCATCAAGCAGATTGCACTAATCACCCGCGTATGTCACCAAACATAGATTGAATACCACTCTTTTCATAAATACTAATCTTACATGGCGAGTGATTAGCATTTCTTTGACAACTATGGTTAATTGCATAGGTGCCACGTGAACGATGAAGTGCAGGGCTATATATTCGAAATTGTATTCATCAATTGCTATGGTAGTTAATCCGATTAATTACGTCACATCGACAGCGAATAGCCTATAGTATGGGTTCAAGTGGAACAAAAATAGTGTATGTCCATTGCTAGCTATGGTAATTAATCATGTTAGTGTTTACATCACTACTTCGGTGAAGACAAGAGAAGTGTGCCTTCTCTACCAACGCCTGTGATATAACAGGTGCAAGCGAAACAAAATTGAATGACCAGAATAGTTTCCTTTGTCAGATGAATTGATTGAAGTTTTTGAAGACACTCTATTCTTGATGGGACAATAGATTCAAATATGGAATAATTATTATTCCTCATCTATTTTTTTTATTGAAAAAACTGCAATTGTGGCAACAGAACAATATTTATTTTGATTTCATTTCAAGTAGAAACAAAATCGTGCTTAAGCCAAAAACGCACCCTACCTCAAGAATTGGGATGGCACAAAGGTGCAACATAGGTTTTTATTGCAAAGACGAGGACAGACAAGTAGTTACAACACATCTGTCTAACCGTGGGTTTCGCATTAGAATAAATGCTTTTACTAGTTTCTATAAAACCACAAAATTACTAAAAAAACTATAAAAAAACTAAAAAAAAAAAAAAACGCACCTAAAATTAAAAGTAGAAAGGTAGATTTGAAGAAAGATAAAAAGAACATGTCAAAAGTTAAAATTAAACGAGAATGAAAAAACGGAACCGGTGCCCGGACCATGCTCTCTTCAGCATGTCTTCAGTTCCAAAGTCTGACGCTCTATCAATTGAGCTATACGATCCTGTATACGAAACAGTCGTTATTATATATCATATATGTCAATACAATTGATTGGTGTTACAACATACTTAGATGGAATGCATAGCCACCCAGTGCCAGTATATATTTGCTCAAACTCCAAATACAACAAGCAACCAATTTTATTGAGGGCGTTTCTTAGGTATATCCTTGTAGACGGGGTTTTACGGTATACCCAATCTCACCATATTGTATCAAATATTTGCGAAAATTGTAGATAAGCAAGTAAAATATAGAAAGCGGTGACAAGAGTGTCCTATTTTACAGTGGCGTAGGTTTTTTTTCGACATTGGCGGTTTTTGAAAAAATTCTGAAATAGAGGGAAACAGATCCCTTGGAACAAACGCGCGCGAAGCCATTTATAAACAAAAATGGTCAAATATGACAAATAATTAAATAAATTCGGGCGTCAACAATTTATATCAGCTCACCAATTCTTGATAGGGAAGAAAACCGCAGACAAAAGAGAGAGAGAGAGAGAGGCGATAACACCATGAACAGAGACGAGGGGACATTCGAAGTCACATCTTCGACCCTTTGTTCAAGACCAACGTTGGAGACAGGAGTATTTCCGGTAAAAAATAACATCCAATCGGGATTCCGGCTCCAATCAGATGGATCAATAACAACGCTTTTAGAAGCCAGCAGAACTTAAGTTTTTCCTTTGGTATTGACAAAGAACTTTAAATACATGTAGATGAACAATTAATGTTGATCTGAAACTGTGTAAGACAGTTTTCTAAACTGTTTGATGTAAATACATGATTTTTCACCAATAGTGAAAATACAACTTTCAATAAGAAAATATTTTCATCTCGGTAAGTGGTTTATTTTTATTTTTTAAATTGGGTACATTTCTATTTAAATCACTTTCTCATAAATTTACTGGCAAAATGATGAAATAAAATATTTATCATCATCATCATCATTCACTCTCCAGATAAATGATTACGTCAAGATTCGACGTATATTACAGAATAATGTTAAGTGTATTATTAAATTATAATTATAGCATTTTGTCAGAATTGTTAAACTAACCATTAAGTTATAACCTATTCATATTTTATGTTGGTTTAGAATAAATGGGTGTAAGAAAGAATTTGAGATTATAATCTGATCTACTGGAGTGTAAAGAATCTTTAAAAAATGCAATAAAGATGTGAACGCGTCGACAGGTTAAGATTGAACATAGATTGCAACACATGAATGATTGTATAATGTTATGTTCAAGGGTGTCTTCACATAGCAATTGAATTTCTGTCCTCCGGTATGTCATCTTCTATAAATATGTTTGTTAGTATGCGCGTGACTATTTACGTCGTAATTAGATTAACAAAATGTTTTCGAGAAATGAAAGCATTATTAAAATTCTGCTTAAAATCACGACATATTATGCTTAATTTTAAAATACTTTCCACTACACACGCAAACACTGAATGATTCACAATTTGAACAAAATCAAAGGTTTTAGTAACAGCGTAATATTACCAATTTTTGCGTGTGTCCCTTTTACAAACATTCTATAGAGTGTATTAAATAAACCCAAGCGGAACGAGAGTTGCTAACTTACCGCTATCCGAACCATAAACACATGCATGATCAGACAACGAGTGTTCAATTTCCCCCATAGCTTCCCACGTTGTACACACGTCAGTCGAATTTGGCGGTGTTGGTCTGTTTGCCCTCCAAGTTATAGCATCGTTCACTTTGTGCTGAACATTGTATGTGGGCCTCACTGTAATAACATAAAGACCACTGTGATGTCATTTCAAGAGGTCGCTTTCCCGATTAAGCTAAACATGAGCAATCACATCAATGACGTAGTAATGAATACCCTCTATTGGATTTTGCAGGTCCGTTATCAATCGGTCACCATAGGTCGAGGTCTTCATCGCTGTTCTCTGAGATTCAGGGAGAGTCTTGATGACAGATCATTTGCCAAATGAAAGTACAATCACATCATACAATTTTGATAGTAAAATTCAAGTGAAGAAGGTTGATGGTAGGAATGGAACAGTTCTTGGATTATGTCCTGTACACTGTTCTCAGTTTGTCAAGCTACCATTCACGACAGAGGGGTTAGAAAACTAAAGCAACCACATTGAGGTGCAGGCATGGCCTCCAGTTAGCAAAACTTATTTTAAAGTTTTAAATCCCAACTTCATAACATCATATGTGCTGGTGATCAATGCTGGTGAGCCTTTACTGAAGAATTAGAGAATAAACGATAGGAATTTTTATTTTGCCTATCCTCTACCGTGTGATAGACGACAGGCAGGTCCAATATTTTGAGTAGTGGATGCCGGCGCAGCCGGTATCCACTACGATAAAAATATTGGACCTGCCTGTCGTCTATCATAGGTAGAGGATAAAAAAAAAGTACTGTCGTTTATTCTCATTCTTAGTCAGTTAAATATTATATTAATAACTATAAACAATTTTTAAAGCAAAAACTAAGTTACCGTCATAAAAACTCCCTCATTATAAAATGAACGAAACTTGTTTACAACTTCACGTATTCTGTTGCGCGTACTGCTAACGCGTTCGCGTATTCCGCACTAGTCTACGCATACAGCGCGATACATACGCGCACCTCTGCAAGCGTGTTACGCAATATCACGATGCATGATGACGTAGGGTCGTCTACGGCCTGATAGACGACACCCGAAATCATGCGATTGTCCAATCAGAAATGTGTCTACGGACTAGACCACTCCCACTGACTAAGAATGGCTCATAGAGCAGTCGTTGACATAAAAGGTTTCAAGAAAAATTGAGACGGGTGCATTAAGGTATGCAGTGACCATGTTCAAGAGTGGGATAGAAAGAATTTGGCTAGTACTCTTTCAAGTACCTTGTTCTACGAACTTATTGACCGCCCCGCGTACTTGTATGACACAACCTTTAACACGTGCGCCAAATAGAAAAATTGACATCAACCATGGTAAAAGGAGCATATTGCTAGTGATGTAAGTAGAAGATACACCCTGTTATAATAGTAGGGTAACCGTAATGTACTTGCTTCAACTCATACGTATTTTAATACGTATGAGTATAATATTAAAACAATATTAAGATCGGAGCACATCACTTTCACAGTGGACTTGTGATTGGCTATGTGAGAGAAGCGAATACCATTGGCTTTATTGATTCATATGGCCGTTAGCAAGGTACGGCTTCCGTTACTTGCAATCCTGCGAATCATAAATTGTTTGATATATCACGGGGGTTGTTTTTCCGAATCCTATTTTCATTTAAGCTCCATCACAACACTACCAAAGACAACAAATGCAAAAAGGAGGAGGTGTATTTTACGATCCGTTGAAAATATTTTGCCTGTGTGTCATGGAAGTATTAGAATGTGTTGTATGGGGAAGCATCTACAAAAATAGCAACGTATGGTAGATGTGCTGTTTAATAATAGTTATTATTGGGAAACAATACATAGACCACCAATAATGTCTTGTGATTTATATCTGACTCTGGCTCACTCTCTGACTCTAGCTCCTCTAGTAATTGTAAAAATTTTTTTCTTTTTCAAAAACCATCTTTAGAGCGGAAATGTTAAATTGCTCATACAGTTTTCATGGCTTTAGCCATCTTATGTATAGCATTGATATTTGTGCCCAGGCCTGTAAAATGTTTGGATATCAATTTATAATTAATGGGTCAAATTAAAGCAGCAATTTGTATGATTTTACCTAATGTTGGGCAAACATTTTATCCAATAATTTAGACTGTAGTTCAAGCTGGGCAAAGCTAATTTGCGGTGTAGCAAAGTCAGTTACTTCCAATTCGGATTCCAAATTCCAAATACGTAAATAGAATGTCACGTTGTAATTTCTGACACCTTTTCATTGACTTCAAAGTCACCCAGTCAAGGTGAGAATACTCTAGGAAATGATAATTCATAGGGTATCAAGTTCAACTAGCTTCATTCACTGATTCGTGATTCTACATTGCTAATCGGCACGAACATGACATCCATTTCCCAGCCAATTATACTATACTGTAACTCTTTACCCGTCATCTTTTATGGTAGAGTCTTCATATCGGTTTTTAAATCGTTACTATTTTATTTAAGAAATATAATTGCTAATAGTTCGAGATAATATTTAAAATAAATTTTATCAAATTTATCTAAACACTTTCGTGATCTTCCGTGGTTCTTGAGATGTCGCGAAATATCTCAATTATCTATTTGTTAGTGATATCAATAACTGTGGTTAGGAATAAAATATCTGTGCTTCACTGATCTCATAATTATCGTTGTCTCTAATCATAGAAAGACAAAATTACCAATTTTAATAACTCATCCAGAATTATTAATTTATGTATTATATCAATAAAGTTGAAATATATAATTCGTCAATTGTTTTTAAGAAGTCAACGTCAAGTCAATGCGGATGCGTTTGAATGAAGGTTAATGTTTCTGTTTTGGCCTATGTCTCTCAGAACTGATATTAAATATATCTTTGATGGTAAGATAAGGTGTCGATGACTTTAAAGTAAATACATTCGGGCTAGTGATTAGACCATTTTTAAAATCTTTTTTAGTTTCCTTATCTTTTTGTTGTTGTAGAGAACCTAAAGCCCGACAACAGATATAAACCCGCTCTATCAGACCTTTATCAATTACAAAGAAACACTTGCAGACAGTGTGCGACTATACGAGGGACGGTCAATAAGTTCGTAGAACAAGGTACTTGAAAGAGGACTGGCTAAATTCTTTCTATCTCACTCTTGAACATCTACACTGCATACTTTAAAGCACCCTCAATTTCTCCTGAAAGCTTCGATGTCAACAAAATGAAGGTCTTCCGGCTGCTCCATAAGCCACTCTTCAGTGAAGACTCATCAGCATTAATCACTACCAAACCTGATATTATGAAGGTAGGACTTAAAATTCTAAAATAGGTTTCACTAATTTGAGGCCATGACTGGACCACAATATGGTTGATTTAGATAACTTATCCATCTGTCGTGAATAGCAGCTTGAGAAACGGAGAAAAGGGTACAGGTCACAATTCGAGAACAATCCCTTTCCTACCAGTAACCTTGATGGCTTGCCTTAATTTTACTATCGAAATTGTATGATATATACTTATGATTGTACTCTCATTTGGCACATTAACTGTTATCAAGACTCTCCCTGAATCTCAGAAAACAGCAATGAAGTCCTTCCACTATGGTGACCGAGTGACGATCTTCTTATGAGTAGGCGATCCAAATGCTTCCACTGAATGGACTCATATATCCAGTGATTAATGCATATCTTATCACCTTTACCCAAGTATAGATTAAACTTGTCTCGGTCCTCATTCTAAGTGTATAAAAGGTGTGCAACTGGCTGTTATTATGTCAACTGGTATCAATTTTGTGCATAACGATTCTGGAACTTCCATGTAAAAGACGCCATTGAATATCCAACTGTTAATGGATTTATGTTGAAAACACTTTCGTCAGAGATGTCATATTTTGTGGCTATCTCATCTCTCTTGTTAGGTTCTTTATACGTTAGCAAGTCTTTTGGACCTTCGATGATCTTTCTATCCTTCAACTCTTAGGAACATTTCATCGCCAATTACAACAACTTTACATTGTTAAATTTCATTTGAGTTTTCGGGAGAAATTTCCCTGATGACCCTGTGAATTAATGGAGGTAGGATTCCTCTGAAGAGTGTCCTGCCCATAAAGAGTAATGAAAAAATATAATATTTTTGTGGTAATGTATGAAGGAACAAGCTTTCAAATGAGACCAAATTCAATACGTCAAAGTAGCATACCTTGTTCTACGAACGTTTCAGACTATGTTTCTTCGTGGTTTGAAAGACAATATCACAGTACACAAATGAAGTGTTTAATGTCCAGGTATACTGGTAAAACTGCGTACAGCTACATTTAACCCACGGATGTACATATAGTAATATGCCACGTGATGATCACAGAGCATTGAAAATATGTGGCAAATTATCTGAACGAAGTGTACCATTGATGCTGGGTTGAAATTAACTGTGCCATTTGAAAGCAACATAGCCACTCGTATTAAAGCCCATGAATGAAAAGAATACAAAGAATTTTGACTTTGTGTCCGACATTTCGGGCAATAGGTTAACTTGACATTTACTTGTTTTGAAGTCATATCAGGCAAGATCATCACCGGAAAATGTTGGTTACATTGACAAGATTCTCCGCAGATCCACACCCTGATGTGGTAGTGACGTCAACGCATTGGGCAGCTGTTTTTGCGGCGTTTTTACACCAGTACCTTGAGCGTCCGCTAGCTACTTGAATATGGACCCAGTGAATGCGCACTGATGCCACTGGCACATCTGGATGAAAAATGGTACAAGAAATTCACGAAGAATTCCAGCAAAATGGTTCACCTGTCTAGTTACACGATCTGTAATGCTAGGCAGAGGCCGGCCTGGGAACAGTGTTGTCAATACACTGGTTCACAGAGCACTGACTCTGTGTGATGAAGAACATCGAAAAGACGAACTCAAACACATTGAAAAAGCGTTGAACAAGAATGGCTATCCCTCAAACATCATACACAAGGTTATCAAGAAACAGACAGGAGAACGATCAGAAGAATTGGTGGACGATGAACACAAAGGCGTTACCTTCATGCCATATATCAAAGGTGTATCAGACAAAATCTGTCGGTTTCTAAATCGAGCAGGGGTCAAACCATTCTACTCTAGGTCGGCCAAATTAAGAGACATCCTAAGCCACCCAAAAGATCCTCTGCCCAAGGATCGTGCACCATGTGTGTACTCTATACCTTGCAGTTGTGGTGAGCAATACATAGGCCAAACCAAACGACCACTAAAAGTCAGAATATCTGAACACCGAAGAGCCACAAGACAAAAGAAAGAAGAAGGCTCGGCATTAGCTGAACATGCTTGCAAAGAAGGCCATGAACCTCTGTGGGACGAAACAACAAAACTGTCACAAGTTTCTCACTTGGGGATGAGGTTGACCCGTGAAGCGTTGGAAATAAGGGTTAAAAAGGACAGTTTCTAAACTTGTCCGACGGCGAACCCGCTAAAAACCCACTAATTGTTATGAATTTCCGTCGTAAAAGCCTATCCCACAACTTTCTTTAATTTTTCAAAACATCTTGAAACGTTACATTGAGGCAAACAGTTAAAACAATTATGTATCCAAAATAATAGAGACATTGCGGAATGAAGTTACTGGAACTTTAACGGCAACTTCAAAAATATCGATTCGATTTCTTGCTCAAATTCACTGCAACGCGAACGTCAGATTGGTTTACATCGTCTTGTTGTTTAAACTAGGGGAAGTGTATCAATGGGTGATCAAAAGAAGGGTATGTAAAAGCGACTGCATCAAATTTCTCCCTTTTGTTTGCTGAAGTGGTTTGTTGGTAACACTAATTCAATAGGCGCTTAGTTTGATATAATATTGGATCGGTTGAGCCCATATTTATTGGTCGAGCTATGAGTTTTAAAATATTGGACGAGACTTAGTCGAGTCCAATATTTTAAAACTAATAGCGAGACCAATAAATATTGGGCGTAAAGCATCGAATTTTATCATTATTATGTTTTGGATCCAATATTATCACAACTTGGATCCATCAAAACATAATAATGAATAAACATGGATTACATCTCTAGGCGATGACCAATGCAATGGGAATTAGGCCTATGTTATGAGCTATATGCTAATATTATACTTCTAAACATGTTTCAATTAAATATTCTTGTGATATGCCTATATTATTGTCCCGGATTAATTATAATAAAAGCTCAATTATTATTCCAGTAAACGTTAGCTTTGTCAATTTTATATTTCCATCAGGACACAAGCCCATATTATCTGTTTGCTCTCCGTAGCCACCCCCCCCCCACCACCACCACCATCACCACCTCTCCATATCATCCCCTCCCTCCATCTATTCATCTATCCTCACTTTCCCACTCCCCAGTGGCGTTGCCAGGGGTTTTCTTTTAGGAGGGCAATGACTCCTCTTTGCATTCTGATCGAATTAAATATATCTCCCCGAATGATCGTCATTTTGTTCTTTAAAAACTCCCAGAATTTTGAATTTCAACCAACATATTTCTGGATGCTCCTTTTCTGACATTCTTATTTTTTGTAACAAATAGGACTCCTCTTTTAATAATGAATAATTTGGTTGACATACAATACCCATAGGCCTATATGCGTATAGCGTGGCACATCTTAGACCAGCTTTCTGCTGAATTGGGGTACATAATGTAGGCCTAAATGAATAAAATAAATAATTAAATAAAATACCTGAACAGTACAAGCATGTTTGGTTATATAGAGGTGTAATTATAAGACACGCAACGTTGTAAAAAAAATGTTCACAGTAGCTGCAATTCGCAGAAGATCAGTACACTGCTGGGCCATCAGGCCATTTTACGGGAACTTAATCCCCTTGGCGTTGAAGTCGAAGCCAAAACTTGGTTCCGCAAGCTGATTTGGTGTACGTCATGAGCACACACAAAAGCATATACCAAGTGTGACGTTTGGAACAAAAAATATTTTGATCTAATTCAATCAGTAATTTTCAGCAACATATGGCATGTTTTTTACCCAAACCAAATTAGATTTCCAATAATTGGTCTATTAACTAGATAATACATAAGTGGTAATTATGTAGTCTATGTGGAAATATCCAAACTATTGTTCTTAATTATGACGTATTTTCATCATAATTTACGGCACACTATAGATTCTCGCGTTAAGCTGGTACTACACCCCCTGATAAATTGTGTGACTAATTTTGCATTTTTCTCAAAAAATAACTACACACTGGTAACAAAGCTAATGTATATTATAGGGGCAACAAATCCAATTACTTCACTGAAATTTCCGTGTTTCAAGACAAGTGGTTTATTATATATTTTAAGAAATGAGGTACATTCTAGCGATACCTCCTTTCTTGTCATAAATAACGTACCGCGTGTCTTGAGTCACTGAAATTCCAGTGTAGTAACTGGATTCCTTGCCCCTATAATATACATAACTCTTGTTACCAGTGTCTTATTATTTTTTTGAGGAAAAATGCAAAAAGAGTCACAAATTTATCAAGGGGTGTAGTACCACCTTAACTTTAACTTCAAGCGGCTTTAATGGCAGAGTGGTTTTGAATACATAATCCTCTATAATCCTCTAGACGTTAAAGTTTGTGGTTTCTAACTTCATTTCGCAAGGTCTCTAATGTTGAGTTGTACTGTTCCAGCTGTTTTGATATAAGACGAAAAAGCGTGCATAACATTGCTCCATTGGACAGTTCATAAACTTCCGGTAGAGTTACCACAATTCACCCTTTTTTGTTCACACCATCTATAAAACGAAACATATCTCGGGCATAAAATTTTAGGGAACAATCTAATTTTTATGGAAATGTTATAACATGACTTTAACGAATATAACATACTTCTTATAACTGCGTATAGGATTGTTATGTTAAAAAGTAAAACTTTGTGTTTTATCATCTTATATCCACATACATTAAACCATGAAGGTAATACTTACCCTATTGTGGTCATATGTCGCCGCAAATTCAGCTTTACCATAACTTATCAATGTGATGCATCTGTATGACATTTTTGTCACTATCAATGCTTTGATCACGAAAAGTTTAAAACGTTTTGGGATTAATGGGTGGCTTTCCTATAATAAAGACGTGTTTCCTTGTACTTACATGATTACCTATAGGCATAATGCTTCATATTATCTCGCGATTATGTAAAGTGTCGGTAAGCACATGGTGTGGGTGGGAAACTGAAGATGTTTTCTGGCGTTAAAGGCACAAAATAAAGCAGTAGCGAAGCGGGTAGCGAAGCCACGTCGTGTATGATGTACTTGAACGTGTCATTGGTTTGATTAAGAGATAAATGCATTATGAAGATAGGCAATGGTTTTAAGTACGATAATGCTCCGATAAGGAATTTTCCAGTTCAAACGCTTATGAGGTAATGGAGTATAACGAGGCTTATGAACAAATAATTTCATAGGAAGAGTCTATATGGATTTTTCTCGCTCTGCGTTCGGCCAGTTAACGAACAGACCTCTTATAACAGCCTATGAATGTTATGTTAAAAAGTAAAACAAACTTCGAGTAAAATACATGGGGTCCAACATTGTAGTTGTTTAGACGATGTTAACTCTTTTTGTGATTTTTCAAGTGCATCTGTATGACATTTTTGGCACTGCTTTGATCAAGAAAAGTCCAAAACGTTTTGGCTTGCTGGGTGGCTTTCCTATAACGAAGACATGTTTTCCTTGTACATACATGGCTGCCTATTATGCATAACGTTTTTATTATTTTGCGATTATGTAAAGTTATGGTAAGTACACGGTGTGAGTGAGTTTGATTAAAAGATGACTACGTTATGAAGACATGCAATGGGTTAAGTACGATAAGGATTTTGCCAGTTCAAACTCTCTTAAACTGGCCGATTGAAATAAAGTCAATCTTTTAACGATCTTTTTCTTAACGTGTCCAAGCGCAGGATCAAATGCGCCCGAGCCAATAGCTGACGCAGTGACGAGCAGAATCGTTGAATTCAGCTGGGTCCTCATGTGTTCCCCCATCTGTGGACAGACCAGCAGGTGATCCATAGGCTGTGGAACAGTTCCACACTCACAGATAGTGTTTTGTCCTTCTGGTAGGTAGCCCCATTTCTGCAAAGCGACCTTGCACCTTCCGACCCCTGATCTGATGTTGAGACACTGCCACTCAGGCCACGTGGAATCAGCTCCAGGTGGTAGCTGCTCACTGGGTTGCAGTCCCATAGCTGGTGAATTGGGAGATCTCTCTTTCCACAGGATGAGTCGTTCCGCTTCCTTGGAGACTTTCCCAAGAGGATGAAATTTGCTTAGGAAGCTTCTTCTGGATCTAAGAGTTTGGGTGCAGCAGTTTGGCCGAACATGGGGTGCTTCATATCAGTGGTCTGACGCTCACGCTCCTGCATGCTGGTCACTTGTTGACGTACATCTGGAGGGGCTATAGCAGCTAAGGTGTATCGGAGGCACCCAGTGATAATGTCACAAGAGCAAAATGAAAATCATGGAATTCATTGTAGAAAAAATGTTATCACTGAAATGAGATCAAAGGATGGATCTACGATTACTTTAAGTCGTTTGGGTGTAAAGACGCGGTGTTTTTTTATACCGGATGAAAAACCTTAAGGTTGGTACAACCCCTCTTGTAGTACTGGTAGTTTATCTAAGGTCTTAACTATAACAGGTCATTTAATTTTGACTACTTGTATACATTACGTGGTCAATCTGCAGCAGTCGCTCTTGCAATTTGAAAATATTAGCAAATGTCCTCATATCATGCAATGTTCCTTAAGGTTACCAACTATTTTAAACTGTTGCGATTTGGTAGTTTACAGCATCTTGCGAATGGTAGTGAGCTTTGGCAAAAGTAACATTGATCATTTCATAGAGAGCGTGTAGAAGATTTCAAATATCACAGATATACTTTTGTAAGGTCCTGTGGTTCTCGAGTTATGTTGTAAAGAGGGCTGAGACAACAACCCCTTGTGTAAATCAAGCTCGTTTTCAAAGTATATGATTTGTAGGTTGTAGAATGAACAAGATGAAGATGCAAAAAAAGTGTTATTTTTCAATAATGTAATGATTTAAATAATGAAATTGTTTTGGCTGCTTCGACCAACAATACGTCATGTCCCCTTAAAAACGTATTTGACAGCAATAACAAATATGACAAGTAATAAAACTCTAGTCCTAAGTACATCAAAATCAATAAGTGGTGTCATTCCTTATTTTGAATGTCAAAACAACAACATCTCACTTATAATGGATAAAATATTTTAATTTATCATGTTTTAAGGTGGGTTGAAGGAGAGCACGACCTAGCAGTGTTTGCCCTCAAAAATTACGACAATAAAGTTGAGACACAGTTTTTAAAGCAGATATCGATGTACCGCAAATAAGTTCATCAGGATTGTCGGTAAAGTAGATATTTGAAGGTTTCTTTGTACAAATCCAAAAATTTGGGTTGATGTTACGTATCTCAACCTTCAAATATCTAGATATCGATGTAATTTTTTCTCAGGATGTAGAAAATACCCAGCACTTTCGTTTTGATATAGTATTAACTTAAGAGCCACAAGACCTGTGGCTCATATCCAATAAGATCAATGTATTAATATTATTACAAAAATACACTGCAGGTGTTTAGTTAAATGATCGAAACTGTCAAATATTGATCCATCCACCCCACTGGCCTGAATGAGCAAATGAATGTTGCATATGCAATAATTACGTAGGCTTGATTTATAAACGTAGTTGCAAAAGTGAAACGTCGACGAAAATAATAAATTATATGTAATAAATTTGGAAAGAACTGTGCTTTATCAATTACGTAGCAGACAAATGATGAATAATAATCAAAAACAATGCTGATTGTTTTCGCTTAATTTATAGACAACTTCCTGTGTAACAAAAAGGGTATAATGGGAAAGATGTTTTTGTAATAATTTGACTGCCATCATGGCGCCCATCGATTCTTTGCAACCATCCATTAATCTCATAAACAACCTACCACCATCAACTGGTAGTCTAAACTTGATGGTACTTATGAATTATGATTTGATAGAAAAAAAATCTTTGTTCAAAGTAAAATAAATGTTTAAATACCTCGATTCGACAAATTAATGAACACAAAAATCGGGCGATATTTTGATTTTTATTTATTTATTGTGGTTCCATAGAGAGCCTCTGTCTACCAGGGAGGTACAGTTGCCACCGAATCCGTTGACTCGCTACTAACATAACATGACTTTACAGGGACAAGCTCGTGCCAAGCGCGAAAAGAATGCAATTTTAATGCTAAGATGTATCAACATTAGGACAATTGTTGCCTAAAACCGGCAAAGCAAGACGAACATTACTACTTATGAATGTGGTCCATTTTGCCCCGCCGGTATTTCAAGTCATGGGCAGCTTCCTGCTATCTGCCATCATGAATCAAAATGCATGTATCAATATTTTATCAACAATTTCATTTTATGATAATTACTTCCTATCAAGCTAGTTGTTAGTGGATTGCTTTAAATGCGCTTTTCGCCGCAATGGAACAAATTTACCAAAAATAGCGATGACTTGGCAATTCTTATTTGTTTGTGAAATATGAATTTCATAATGCTACGAGACGGATTACGTAAGTTATTCAAAAATATCTACATAACAGTCATGACATCATTTTGTCAATATTAGTAAATAATACTATGGTTCAGATGTCGTATAGGCCTATCAAGGATGATTTGAAAGGAGGATCGGCCCGCCGATTCATAGCGATACATTTTGCGTTATGTTTTATACCCTTTCGTAGATGATTTCAAACATCTTGGATGTATTATTTTGCATTTATCTATTTACACCCTTTCATTATAAATTCATAGACAATAATAAGTGATCAAGTCCGGTCTTTTATTTTACGAAGTACAGTTAATAGGTTAAAGACCACCAATAGGCCTGGGCGATACATTGAAATACGACGAGGAACTATTTGTTCTCATGGCATTCGAAAAGACTGCATTAAAATCGCTGAAATTGATCAAGTTATATAGCCAAAAAAGTACTTTTTAGAGTTTGATGCTTCAAAATGGTACATTTTCTCTCATTATATGACATTTTGATGTAATAGTACCAAAATTCATACGCACGGCTTCGGTTTTTAGTAAATAGTCGCCCTATCATATTGTAACTTTCAGCTTCGAGGGCGCACTGTCATTTTAAGGTGTTTACGGTTCAGTGCGTTAAAACAAGAAAAGTCTCAGGTCAACCTATGTTGAATTTTTGATCATTTGGCATCTAAATCATATAGTTTCACCTGATATTGGTGACATTGAACTGTGAGAGTTCTGAATATGAGTAAATTCCACCCGAAATTAGGCATTTTCCCATTGAAACACGTGTAATACATAATTAGTGGTATTTAACCTAACAGGTAACTCGTGTTGGGTGATTTATTTAATTACGGCTTTTTCTGACTTTCTATGATTATTCATTCAGAAGAACACACAAGGACAACTGATAGAGGAGTGACAGATTAGTCACAATCTTGATACGTTACATTAGATGCCGCTAAGATATTGATCTTAAGTGGCTAAAATAAGATGGACCTTCATGTTGTTGATTTTTTGCGTCGATTTATCAGAAATAACTCCGTCCATGCCTACACAAATTCAAAATTGGAAACTCCAAAATGTTAGGAGACTGTCGACGTTTGAGACATATTTAACATGTAAATGCCCATTGCCGTAATAACTATAATCAATAATAGATTTGGTACAGTGTGATCCTTACATTTACATATACAGTCTATACGCAGGACAACCAATTCTTTAGAAATGCATAGTCGCGCTAAAAGTCGATCGATATACATGTTAAAATCAGCACAATTCAGAGATACACCTTTTTGCTATGAAATTTATTTTCTCGGTCAAATATAAAGCAATATTTTTTTTTCTTCAGTAATGTCAGTTAAAAACATAGTGCTTGGATATACATTTTTTTTAAATCCTGGTGTTAAAATTCAAGCATCATATTTTGTCTTTTAGTGTGATATTTTTGATTTTTATAGGCCTTTAGTTCGCCCGCGAGCTTTTTACGGAATTCATTTTTTAGCGTCTCAAACTAATATAGTTTGCTAAAGAAAGATATTTCCCACCTCTGTAAAGCACATCGTGTGGGTCTATATATTATAGTTTTGTCAGAATTTCCGTTTTTATTTTACCCTTTTTCCCTTCATGCTCCGAAAATGTCAAACTCAGTACTTTATCTCGAGAGCAACCAGCAGAAATAATCGATATTTCAATTGTTGTCAACAAGGTCCCTTTTCCATTGAATACCAGGATTGCCTGACCAGCGATTTGGTAGCCCAAATCCCCAATTGGATGTTCTGGTAAATGAGGTGAATTTTGGAAATTTGGTCCCGTGATAGCCTGCAATTTCAATTTATAGGAGCTATGGATTCCATGATTATGAAAACCATTTTGTCTGTTTGTTTGTTTGTTTATTTACCTAGGATGAGGTCCATGGGAAAATCCACTGTCCAAACCTAAAAAAATTCGCGTGTTATTATAGGGGATTTTAATTTTCTGTCCCTCCTATCTCCAGGTGAATTTTGAATGACCCCCCATCGCGGGTTGGCATTTTCATTACACCCTTCAGACTTGCGTTCGGGTTTGTGAGGCCTATTTGTCATAATTTAGCGCTATAGGACCTACTTTCTAAATGTATAGCTATAGCCGTGCTATATAAATATTATTAGGTACCGGTATGTAATATTATGTAGGCCTATGGCGGTGGGGTGGGTGCAGAGGTGTGTGATGTGGGTAGTGGGGTGTATGTAGGGATGGTAGGGGTGGTACTCAACACATTTTAACCATGACTTACAATGCAAGGCTCATTGTTGCCATAAATGATTTTTCCTTTAGGTCATTATAATAGGTTGTTATAAACTTCCATGTTTAACGTTGTTTTGGCTGCTTCATTATGACTTTCGGTGGGTTTAAGCAATTTCAAACAAACACAAGCAAAACACACTATACCCAGTCACCTTCATGACAATTGAAACACCAGGTAATTTCTTTGCTATATTGAAGTTCTGGCAACACTGTAGCCAGGCCGGGCACCCAGAGATATCGATCCACAATGCTAGTATTAGCCTAAGATTTCACGCATGGATTTGAAAAATTTTCAGCTGGTAGTAAAAAATTATGGAATCAAAACGGAAATTCTGACAAAACTATGATATATCGCTCACGGTGATGTGCGTTAGAAAGTTGGGAAAAATCCTTCTTTAGCGAACTATATTACTTTGAAAAGCTAAAAGGTTGATCCAAAAAAGGCTCGCGGGCAGAGTTGAAGCCTATCAAAATCGAAAATCTTACACTAAATGACTGAATTTCACGCCTAAGTTTAACACTAGGATTTGGAAAAAAAAATACAGTATCAAGCATTGCAGTTTTTCCTGACATTTACTGAAAAAAAAAAATTGCTTTTCATTTGGCCGAGAAAATTAATTTTACATTGAAAAGGTGTAACTCAAAATTTTGCTCATTTCAACACCAAATTCGATCGTTTGCATTGCCTCATTAAATGACTGAGTGAGCCTTGCATAACAAAAGAATTGGTTGTCCTGCGTATAGACTGTATATGCTACCTCAATTGTAAATTTATCAAATTAATAATATTACCAAGTGTGTGGCAACTATTTTCATATGTGAGTGGACACTACGAATGAGCCGTAAACTCGGCGAATTGCATTCTGAGTTACAGTGTAAAATGTGCGTGAAAGTCGTATTCATACAGGGTGTCCCAAACAAAAGAGACCCCTCATTGCGCCCTCTTTTTCTCCTATTTTTGAAAAGTTGATTAAATATATGGTATGTGTTTGGTATGTAAAGAAACCTTTATTCATTAGCTTTAATAAACCAAAACAATTATTTCAATCGGCTCACAACTTTTGAAGATATGCCCTTTCGAATAAAAGTACCAATTTTTCACTCTTTCACCGATTTTTTCCTTTGTGGCGAAATCCAATATCGCAAAAGTACTGAATGCATTCACAAGTATCCGGCGCACAAGGATGGTACATGGTACGCAATTGATGCGATGCAATGAGGACTAGGTCTGAAACCTATATTCGCCAAGGAGGCAACCAGGTAGAGGGCAGAGCAGCACAGTAAACTCACTTCAGAAGAACCAAAGACAAACCAAACATCCTTTTAGGGCTACCTTTAATCATAAAAAGAGAATTGACTTAAATTGTAAATAAAAAAAAAGAAAGCAAGAAACAACAAAGTAAGAAAGTAAGAAACATAATAAAACAAAAAGGCATAAATAACCAAGAAATAATAAGTAATTGCAAGTAAAGCAAAAGAAGATGTTTGATATTAATGCAAGGTATGTGTACTCCTTTTCAATCTTTGAAGTAGCCAAACCTTCTCCGTGGACAGAGTGAAAAACCGGTACATTGAGCATATCTTCAAAAGTTGTGAGCCGATTGATATAATTTGTTTGGTTTATTAAAGCTAACGACTCAAGGTTGTTTTACATACCAAAATATATTTGACGAACTTTTCAAAAATAGGAGAAAAAGAGGACGCAATGAGGGGCCTATCTTTTGGGACACCCTATAGGTATCTCAATTCGGTGCGACAAGTATCTTATCAAACACTGTTTAAACCAATCAACAATCCTATTGCTGAAGAGGATAATAAGCTTCTACCTATTTCTATAGAATAGTTCTTGTCTTTGTTTGCTTTGGCTAAATCCTGTTCAAGTAATGGATAACAAAGCATTGTATTTTGTCTAGGTGTGTATAACCAACAATTAACAGTGAGATGACATTTCTGAACCTCGTTGACTTGGGGATGATTTGAAATGACCGCCAATTGTGACTGTTTGATATTTATTTCCAGAATTGTGGAAAAAGAGTCACATGTAGAACCAAAAAAGGCACAATTTTGTTGAAGGAACAGAGTTCAACAAACCATAACAACCAAACCCGCTTCTGGATATCGTTTGAAGTCAAATGCTATACCATTTTAAAGCTTATGCTATACATTTTCTAAACACAAAATAAAAGAAAAACCGGGACCGACTCTACGACTGATTCGTGGTGTCCAGTCCCATATGACTATACCCGTAGTCTTCATTTACTAAGTATCTGTTTACATGCAAATGCTTATAAAGTGAAGTATTTTAATATTGATTTCTTAAATCGCAGTATTATGCAAGTAACCAGTAGACAAATGTTTTACGTTTGAGGAATATATTTCTAAACCGGTCTTTTAGAAATAATATAGCAGTTACTACGGATTACAAAGTTCATTTATCCAAACCAAGTAGATTTGTTCACTAACCTGGCAGTTTCGAAACTCAAAATGGGCAATATTCTTCAGCTTTCTTCTTCAGAGTGCTGAGCTATGTCCCAACACCTTCCCCGAATAATTTCGGCCTGTAAAGGGCGCACTACTCAAGTAGATAGTAGTTACTACGTTTTTACCTAAGAGGCAGATGTCTATTATTCATTTTTTAAATCATGCTGCTCCGATGGTAAAACGAATTAAATATTATGTGGTTTCTCGGGCGGCAGAATATACACAAGACATATAGCATAAAGATAATGAATGATAGAATTTCTGTTGGATTGTTTGATCACAATTTTTATAGGATACTAATTCTTATATATAAAATGGCCGGTTAAGTTTTGTGAATAATTGATTTCATATACGTCACAAACCCAACAGTTTCAGAATACAATAAAATGTAACAATGAAGATGAAAAATAATATCCATTTGCCATGGTGAAATTTGCGCATACCGATAACAGCGCACCCTTTTTGCATGTAGCATGTAAAGTGAAAACATTATCTGTTGACTTGTTTGGTCACAATTAATTACCATACGATACTTTTTAATTATTAAAAGGCCAATTAAAATGTGTATGATTTATCGTACGTCTCCATCGTCATTATAACACAATAATGATTTAGAGTCTAATCATAAGTGACAATGCGAATGATAAACGATACCCATCATTATTGTGAAATACAGTAGATACATCCTAAAAATAACACCCCTCTTATTATTTTGTAAATATTAAAACTGTGGTACGGAAATTGTCAGAATGTGCTCGGCTATATAAGGGTGAGCAACATGTGGAAGTCAACACAAATATTGCCTTTGGTCTCGTTTCTTGTTAAAAATAGAAGCTTATTCTTGGAACAATAAAGACACTATTATATCCGTTTAACAGCATATACCTTGAAAATGTTTACTTTTTAAATTGAATCATCTTTCTATTCTGAAAAATGCTTATTAGTACCTTCCCCGAATAATTTCGGCCTGTAAAGGGCGCACTACTCAAGTAGATAGTAGTTACTACGTTTTTTACCTAAGAGGCAGATGTCTATTATTCATTTTTTAAATCATGCTGCTCCGATGGTAAAACGAATTAAATATTATGTGTTTTCTCGGGCGGCAGAATATACACAAGACATATATCATAAAGATAATGAATGATAGAATTTCTGTTGGATTGTTTGATCACAATTTTTATAGGATACTAATTTTATATATAAAATGGCCGGTTAAGTTTTGTGAATAATTGATTTCATATACGTCACAAACCCAACAGTTTCAGAATACAATAAAATGTAACAATGAAGATGAAAAATAATATCCATTTGCCATGGTGAAATTTGCGCATACCGATAACAGCGCACCCTTTTTGCATGTAGCATGTAAAGTGAAAACATTATCTGTTGACTTGTTTGGTCACAATTAATTACCATACGATACTTTTTAATTATTAAAAGGCCAATTAAAATGTGTATGATTTATCGTACGTCTCCATCGTCATTATAACACAATAATGATTTAGAGTCTAATCATAAGTGACAATGCGAATGATAAACGATACCCATCATTATTGTGAAATACAGTAGATACATCCTAAAAATAACACCCCTCTTATTATTTTGTAAATATTAAAACTGTGGTACGGAAATTGTCAGAATGTGCTCGGCTATATAAGGGTGAGCAACATGTGGAAGTCAACACAAATATTGCCTTTGGTCTCGTTTCTTGTTAAAAATAGAAGCTTATTCTTGGAACAATAAAGACACTATTATATCCGTTTAACAGCATATACCTTGAAAATGTTTACTTTTTAAATTGAATCATCTTTCTATTCTGAAAAATGCTTATTAGTAGCTCCTTATTGTAATTTGAAAATGCGTGTTATTGTTGACATATTTCGCATAAGTGTTGCTTATTAATACTAATGACAATTCTAATAATGTTTACGTCCACACCTTGTACGAAAGTAACTGCCATAGATATTAAAATAACAGCCTCAAAATCGGTTATTGTGAATATATTTTCACCAGATAAAATACCCATAATGAATGTTTTGCTGACACAAAAAGCCTCGTTAAAACTTCTCTTAAAGCAATCATGTTGTGAGTGGCACATTTTATTGACAATTAACGTCTTCTTTTTAGCCACTTAGCAATTATTGCATTGTATGGTTTTTGCAACTGAACTTAGGTACAAAATAAGTACCATTGCACGTCTTCTATTTGCAACCTACTCTTCCCATGAGGCCGTCTAATAAATCCCCTTTAATACAAGACCGAATTAAAAAGAATAGTTTGCGTATGACAACCAGACCACAAATGCCGTTGCTCTGACGTCAGAATCAAACATGTCTTTTCAATTTGGTCTTTGATTATAGTAGCAGGTGTATCTACTTAATTCGATTAAAATAACTTGATCGGAAAAAATCATAGTAAAATTGTAAAGTGTCCACTCTCTAATTCTATAAATTTCTTCCACATATTCTTCTTTAATCTTCTCTATCGCTATAGTAACACTTTTGGAAGTCGCGAGTATCAGTGAAAGTGAAGTGAATGCAACTCTCTGAATATAATGTGCACTTATATTTGCACAAGTTGTAATATGAATAAGTACAGTCATACCCTGTATGTTTGTCAGTATTGGTTAAAAATAAACATCGATGAATCGTGGGACGTAAGGAGACTTCATATGAGCATTGATAGTGTTCACTTCGATGTCAATTACACGAAGTAGCTCATTACTTTAAAAGCTATACAACTTGGTGCTGTTGGTCGCAAGTGTAAGAGGGTGGCAACTGGGAATATATTGTTTGCCAATTGAAAGAAAGGCAACATAATCACGACAACAAGAACACATTAAGATTATCATCGCAAAGAAATTAATCACAAATTAACCATTCGAATCTCTCTCTCTCTCTCTCTCTCACTTTCTCAGTCTCTGTGTTGCAATATGACACCCACATGTAATGGTAGTACTTTCTATTTAAAACCAATCAATTGGTGGATTGCTTTAAATGCGTTTTCCTCCCACAATGGAAAATTCACCCAAACTAGTGATGACTTGGCCATTTTTTTTTGCGTATTGCTTAAAAAATATGAATTTCATAATATTACGAGACGGATTTCATAACAAGTTATTTAAAATTAAGTTTTGAAATCCATCTTCGAGCACAGAATTATTCATACCATTAATGATGAGCGCTTATGTTTTGTCAATATTAGTATAATAATACCATGGTTTCAGATGTCACATACATTTGTATGCCTATTTGAAAGGAGGATCAGATTAATAGCGATACATTTTACGTTAGGTCATTTACCCTTTTATTATAAATTCATAGATAATCATAAGTGATCAAGTTACAGAGTCTGCATTCAATAACAAATCCAATCATATCTAATTTTGGATCTTGGGAAATCATCCGTTTTCACTGTATTGCATGACATGTGGTAAAGTTGCAGTTTCTATAATAAGCTTGGAAATTCCAGTTATCACTTTGGTATATAGGAAAGAAGGGATATTTTTCTCTCTTGGCAGCTCTGTCTATAATATGTTGGTAGCAAATGTGCTTCAAAAAGGGGGACCCGTGTGAGCCATTTACATAGCCAATAATGTGCTATATCATTCCAGCAATATAATCGAAGGTTTCGAGTGCAACAGAGCAATCTTCTCTTCCGAAAAGGGGAATATATGTAATGCGATCAAGCAAAATCAGTCGGAACTCGGAAATATTGATTTTGAGATATAGCCAAACAAAGGAAATTTTTCCTTTTGTTTCCTATTGTTTTCGAAACTCTTTAATTGATCATATCTTTGGAACAGGTTGTTCAATTTCAATGGAGTTTTCTGCAAAATCCAGCTTTATAAATGATGTTTACTATCATATAAGAAACTGAAAATGTGATATTTCCGAGTTCCGACTGATTTTGCTTGATCGGATCACATATTACACGGAAAAGCAGTGGCATGATCGACGGGAATTATATAAATAAACATGATTTTTTACCAGGTTCGCCATCGCAAATAATAAAGAAGACAAGCAGAAAAAAGTGATCCCGCCTGGGAATCGAACCCAGGACTTCAGGTTTACGACTCGGCCACGGGAGCTTCATAATCAGACTGGTTGAAATTCGAACATATAAGCGGTCACTTAAGCTTATCTCCTACCCGTATATATATTCTTCTGTCGACTTGCTGAAGTCTGGCCTGTGAACCAACACATCTGTCGATGTAAGTGGAGACAGGTGGCATGCATGAAGGCAGACCTGTTTCCATTAGAAAATGTTTGAAAGGTAAAGGCAGCACCATTTTGGAGAGTATCATTAGTGCGAGGGTTTTATACGCAATGGATATTTATTATTTATCAGTCGTTTGGGAAAGTGAGTGCAACAGCACGTTGTAATCAACAATAAAATATCACCAATTTGTTTAGGATTTGTTTCTGATCTATTCAAAACCACTCTCCTGTATCGAAGCGAGGTCGCATATTTTGCCAGTTTTGAAGATTTTGCACGTACGAAATCAACGTAGATACATCGTTGAAAATGCCCAAAAATTGTCCATTTCACAAATATGTTTAAGACAGTCAAGGATAATGAACATACGAAGGAAAGTCCAATTATTATTATGGTCCTTTTTTCTTTGTAACAAATCATTATAACAAACTAGGGTGAGAATTGGAAGAATAATGTTGATGTCGGGTTAGTTAGAACTGAGTTGCACCATTACTAACATATAAAGAGGTATTCAGATGGTGAAAAACGACATTGATGACAAGATTGTTTGTTCTATACATTAATCACCTAGGGTATATAACTAGTAACAAATGAAAGATGGATGCACTACATGGACACCTTTGGTGTCATTATGTGATCAGTCCCAGAAGGATATCCAGTCAGGGAAATAAATATTGATATAAGGATAAAGGGTTGCAGTTGGACGTGACACCACCAACACACCCCAACGCCCACAACCCATACACACTCCACCCCACCCCGCAGCCATACCCAACCCACTAACAAGAGTATTAAGCTCATGGATCTACTACGACAAAAATTAGAGCATGTAAAAATACAAATGGCCGATGCTTAGAGTCACAGATAAATCTCGCAGGCGCTTAACAAAGCTATTCCAGAAATCCCTTTTCTTTGATAACACACTACAAAAAGGCACAACGCCTTGTCGGTGATCCACAAGCCTCAGCAGTCATCATACGTTTTCTCAGATGTGGACAACAAATATTTAAGCAGAAGGTTATGGTTTATACTTGCTCCAAAATAATCTCAACTCAAACGAACAAGGAGAATATTGAAACACTTCGTGTAATGAATGTCTCGTTTACTGTTCTAATTTCATGAAACCTATTAATGAAGCAGCAAAGACACTATTGTACCCGTTTAAAAACCTTATGTTTTCATTACGAGTGGGTTTTGGAAAGAACCTTCTGTTAAATCATGCCTATTCATCTACACTACTCAATTACAAATCTCTAAATCCCTTTCTTCTTGTCTATTGATATTTTGAGTAGTGTTTATCTTTCCCTAATAGATTATGATACTAAATGAACAATCAGCTTGAGCAGTTCGCACTACATCTCATAGGACAATAAACTAGCGCCCTGATCGATTCTTCCTGAATATCAATATGCTTCATTTACAGAGATCGGACATTAATCCCAACCGTAACAAACCATGTAAAAAATGATCACCTGTTCTATATTACAGGATTAGATTAGTAAACTATGATACATTTGCAAGTATTATTTTGCTTGAGCAGGAAAATAAATAAACGAAAAAAATTTGAACAAATTGTAGCGAAAGTTTTTCAAGCATCTGTATCTCAAATTATTTATGACATATTCATATTGTGTTGCATATCAATGGATAGCTACAATACTCCCTTTTACAATGACACCCCATTTAAAACAATAACATTTTTCACGGCTGAGTACACGCCTTGTGAATATAGTGAGGTCTATGTTAATTAATTTTTGTGGGAATTAGAACTTTTTGTTGCGTGTTTTCCCGAATTTTGGACATTGCGTGTGCACTACAGGTCTCGAGATTGATTTTGTCGACACTGTGCCTATTGTTCTGTGTAGCCATTGAACAACCCTAATCCAAGCATATCATGCACTTCGAGTTAACACTTTTCAGGAATCCATGGCCCTGAAGTGATATGTGCTAGTGTCATTGGTTATTGTTAAAAGGCAATAAGGTGTAATTGCAATATTTCCTCTGCATAGGAAAGACTCACTACATCGAACCATGGATGCTGGTGGTTCGAATTTGGGGAAGGTATCTTCCAAACCCAGTTCCAAATGTGAGAAAATGTTGAATTTGTCCTTGCTTATTGTTAGTGTAATTTGAAAATGCGTTTTAATATTGAAATATCTGGCATAAGTGTTGGTTATGAATCCTAATGACAATTCTAATAATTTTAACGTCCACGTTTTGTATAACAGTTATCGGTCATTGTGTATTTTTACTAGACAATTTTTTTGTTGACAGATAACTGCCTCGTTAAAACTTTTGTTTTAAAGCAATCATGCTGTTAATGCCACATTTTAATTGTCAATTTAGGGGTTTTTATTAGCCATTTACCAAATATTGCATCGTATGGTTAGCATGAAATAGCACATTGTACTTTTTGCAATCTACTTTTCCTTCGTGGCTCCGTCTAATAAATCCCCATGCAGCAGGTAGGTGTACTTAATTCAATTAAAATAACTTGATTGTTCACGTTAATAGTAGAATTGTAAAGTGAGCACTCTCTTCTATAAAATTCTCCCGATGAGTGAATCGCTAAATGACACTTTTCCGGTTGAAAGTCGAGAGTGTTGATATATATCCATGCAAACATTTAGGCATTAACCATACCCATGAACATACCAAGGTGTTACCAAGAACATGTCAAAGAACATTTTCGCTAGCAACGGGCATGAATTCTCGTGCATTCGGAATTTCCTGGGGGGAGGGGGTGTTGTTCATGCTAACACATGAATATTCATGCCTTTGGATGATTTTTTGTGTCATGCGTTTGGTCAGAGCCTTGACATGTTCCGTGCCCATTAATCCCTCATTCATGCATAACTCGTGGGCATGAATCGTGGCCAATGTCAAATTCGCTCTACTTTCATGCCCATTTGATCCTTATTCAAGGGCGTCAATTACATTTTGAATGGGTTTCTAATCCACCCCCTAATTTCATAACATGCCATGTTCATGTCATGATTTGCATAGCAACAAGTAGCGAATTTTTGGAATACTCGTAATATTTTTTATTTTGCTTAGTGGTCAGAATACAATGCAATTGTCTGGATAATAATAATAATAATAATAATAATAATAATAATAATAATAATAATAATAATAATAATAATAATAATAATAATAATAATATTAATAATAATAATATTAATAATAATAATAATAATAATAATAATAATAATAATTCAATTATCATCGCAAACAAAACAATCACATAAATATCAATCATCTGAATATCTCAAGAGATAATAGTCGATGAGATAGGTCACTTCTATACCGGCTTTGAGGACATACAATTCGCAAGCGTCGTCGCCGGCCAGGTATTATTACGTTTGTGTCATGATAAGAGACCATAAGCCCTATCTTCTCTTCTCTTCTCTTCTCTTCTCTTCTCTTCTCTTCTCTTCTCTTCTTCTTCTCTTCTCTTCTCTTCTCTTCTCTTCTCTTCTCTTCTCTTCTCTTCTCTTCTCTTCTCTTCTCTTCTCTTCTCTTCTCTTCTCTTCTCTTCTCTTCTCTTCTCTTCTCTCTCTTCTTCTCTTCTCTTCTCTTCTCTTCTCTTCTCTTCTCTTCTCTTCTCTTCTCTTCTCTTCTCTTCTCTTCTCTCTAACATTACGTGAGTATTAATTACGCACTACTTTGTAGTTAGTCTCTATAAGTTGAACTCAAACTTCAATCTTGTTAGCTAGTTACATTTAATTTAGGATGGTGCCTATAGCCCATTTATTGATCAAAAGTAGGGACCTACGTTAAATTGATTTCGTTGAGGTATGCTCTTGGCCAATGTGTTCGAAGCTATTTGGTAGTTCACAGCATCTTGCGAATGGTAGTAAGCTTTGGCAAAAGTTGCATTGATCATTTCATAGAGAGCGTGTAGAAGATTTCAAATATCACAGATATACTTTTGTAAGGTCCTGTGGTTCTTGAGTTATGTTATAAAGAAGGCTGAAACAACAACCCCTTGTGTAAAACTTACATAACTTATTAACAACAATAAATCAAGCACGTTTTCAAAATATATGATTTGTAGATTGTAGAATGAACTTTTGCAAAACAAGTGTTATTTTTCAATAATATAATGATTTAAATAATGAAATTCTTTTGGCTGCTTCGACCAACAATACGTCGTGTCCCCTTAAAAACGCATTTGACAGCAATAACAAATATGACAATTAATAAAACTCTATTCCTAAGTACATCAAAATCAATAAGTGGTGTCATTTTTTATTTTGAATGTCAAAACAACAACATCTCACTTATAATGGATAAAATATTTAATTTATCATGTTTAAGGTGGGTTGAAGGAGAGCATGACCTAGCAGTGTTTGCCCTCAATTACGACGATAAAGCTGAGACACATTTTAAAGCAGATATCGATGCATTTTTTTCTCAGGAGGTGGAAAATACCTAGCACTTTCGTTTTGATATAGTATTAACTCAACTTGAGCCGCAAGACCCGTGGCTCATATCCAATAAGATAAAAGTATTAATATTATTACAAAAATACACTGCAGGTTTTAAGTTAAATGATCGAAACTGACAAATATTGATCCATCCACCCCACTGGCCTGAATGAGCAAATGAATGTTGCATATGCAATAATTACGTAGGCTTGATTTATAAACGTAGTTGCAAAAGTGAAACGTCGTGGAAATAATCGATTATATGTAATACATTTGGAAAGAACTGTGCTTTATCAATTACGTAGCAGCCAAATGATGAATAACAATACGAAACAATGTTGATTGTTAATTTGTAGACAATTTCCTGTGCAACAAAAAGGGTATAATGGCAAAGATGTTTTTGCAATAATTTGACTGCCATCATGGCGCCCATCGATTCTTTGCAACCATCCATTAATCTCATAAAAAACCTGCCCGGGAAAACCTGCCACCATCAACTGGTATTCTTACTTGATACTGCTTATTAATTATGATATGATGGAAAGAAATCTTGGTTAAAAGTAGAGAGCCTCATGGGCGTACATGGGCCACCGAACCCGCCAAGCGCGAGAAAAAGATGTTGGGTCAAAATTAGGACAGGTTTGGCCTAAAACCGGCAAAGGAAGACGAACATTACGACGTTTGGTCTATTTCTATATTTCAAGTCAGGGGCAACTTCCTGCTAGCAACCAAACATACACTCAGAGAAATATTTACACGTTATGTAAAAAAAAAGCACGATGTAAATTAAATTATACACAATATATGTAAATGTTTGTCAAAAACGTTTACCATGCCAGTTTGTAAATGCTTCAAATACATATTTGAACTGTAACGAAGCTAGTTTACCTAGTTTGTGTAATCATTGCATGAAGTGAAGTAAAATGTCAGCCAAAATACTTCGCTGATCGGAGAAAATCTACCTAACGTGTTATGTAAATCGACACACATGTTGTTTTTACCTATTTCATGTAAGAAATTATAACGCAGACCGAAAGCAATGGCGGACACGACGTGTGTGTGATCGTGTAGCGCATACCTGCTGAAACTTCATTCAAATAGGTAGGTTTCTGGGTCATTAAGCTTCAACCAAACTGGAGATTCGTTCGATAAGTTATGCATGGATTTCTTTGAGACTTTAAAAATGGCTATTTATGGGTTCATTTTGCTAGATTGATTAACATTAGAATTGACATGCACCGGGACATTGCAGCGATCATGTGCTACGAGTAGGACCATCATTACAGTACAATTACTGTACTATATACTGCGCCCGGACCGGCACTGAGCTGCGTGTATCTAGCAATGTGTGTACGTGTTGAGATAGATCACAATTACCACAGGAGATCTTCCTTGGTAATACGGACAGTGTACTA